>NW_009728137.1:0-14599 GCF_000703405.1 Apaloderma vittatum | reverse complement strand
AGTTCCTGTATCCAGCTCCCCTCTGCTGCTGAGCCTGCAGCTTCACAGGGTCCAGCTGCTCTGCAGCATCAGTGGTGATTGCTCTCGGGGAGGACCCAGGTTCAACATCAGATCTATATTTGTATATAATTCTTCATTTTTGTTATTTCATAGAGTCATGGAATAGAATCATAGAATTGTATCAGCTGGAAGAGACAGAAGATCATTGAGTCCAGCCTTTGTCCCAGCCATATAAACCGGCTAAACAGTTCCCCCAATTCAACATGCAGCCGTTTCTTGAACACCTCCAGGGATGATGACTCAACCCCCTCGCTGGGCAGCCTGTTCCAATGGCTGACAGCCCTTTCAGTAAAGAAATTCTTCCTAATATCTAACCTGAACCTCCCCTGGCACAATTCAAATCCATTTCCCCTCATCCTGTCACTCTCCACTAGGGAGAACAGACCAACTCCCACCTCTCTACAACCTCCCTTCAGGTAGTTGTAGAGAGTGATGAGGTCTCCCCTCAATCTCCTCTTCTCCAGGCTAAACAACCCCAGATCCCTCAGCCTTTCCTCATACAACTTGTGTTCTAAGCCCTTTATCAGCTCGGCAGCCTGTCTCTGTACCCTCTCCAGCACCTCACTGTCCCTTTTGTGGTGACAGGCCCAAAACTGGACACAGCACTCGAGGTGAGGCCTCACCAAAGCTGAGTACAGGGGCATGATCACCTCCCTGCTCCTGCTGACAACCCATTCCTGATACAGGCCAGGATGCCATTGGCCTTATTAGTTCTTTTATTATTGTTTTATTAAAGCCATTTTAGTTTTCTTTCCTAATCTGTAAGTTTCTCTGCCTCGTTTCCTTTTCCTTCCTGTTTGGGCAAGGAAGAGGGGGTTAGAGAGCATCTGTCAGCATTTAGTGGGCTCAGTCCTAACCCTTGACACACCCTTTTCCATTATGCTTTGCAGAAGAATCTGTAATTTTTGCCATCACTTGAGCCTGCAAGTATTAGATGTTCATCTTACATTACATTTGCTTGGATTCTTTGTTAGTATTATATCTTGTACAGAATAATGTCTTTTAGATCAAATTTTCCTCTCACTGATGTTTTCCTGATAGATCAAGTAGAAACAATGTTTTAGGGACTCTTGTCATGATCCGAAACAATAAAGGTAGCTTTTCCTTGACTTTTTTTTCTCAGAAATTTTAGTGTTATATTCTATTTGCCAAGTAAGTTATGTCGTTCTTGGTGCTTCATTCATGTGCTACCTCTTTTATCACATAATGCTGCCTCTTATGTCACATGTACTGCCTCTTATGTTACATGTCTTCATTCACATGCTACCTTTTATATCACATAGGTGGCTCCTCTCTCCCCAAGAAAGCTTCTTTTTTGAATGCCTTGTCCTCCATGTGCAATTAATGTAATTGTTAACTTAATAATTGAACAATTAAAACCATTTCAGACATTCTAGTCCTATCCTCCACTGCTGGCATGCTCAGTAGGTTCACTGGTTCACCTTAACATTAAAATAGAAAATACGAATGATGTAATCTTGAACTGAGAGATTTGGCAATGCAGTGTTGTGTGTTGGTGGTACACAGCCTCGCAAGGATATCCCACCTTATGCTTGTCACTTCTCCCCCTTAAATGAATGCTTACATTTCATTGCTACGTGTGCTGTAGCTCAGCTCCAAAAGGAGATGTCTCTGTTTTTTTCAGATACGATGCCGTTGGAACATTTGTGCTGCTGTATTAGGTGGGCTTAAAGACACTCATACTGGGTTGTAGCTTCTCCAGAGTTATTTCTTGATTTGGAGATGGTCCTGTCCTCATTATATCTGTTTTCTCTATTTAAATTTAAAGGGTTTTGGTGGTTCATAAACCTTATAATCACAATACCAATTTTTAAGCCTCTTCTCAGAATGACTGGCTAGCAGCAGACTGTTTTTAGAAATGCTGATATCCTCAGTATGGAGTTTTCTCCTGAGTGACTGGCCCTTATTTACTGACTTCCTTTGATTGTAAATGTACTGTTTATCCTCTGTAAATTGCTTGCTCCCACAGCCTGACAGGACAGGATCTTTATAACCCTCTGTTAACTGTATATGTAAGTGAATATCCCTGTACATTATACTTTGGAAATACAGTTTTTCTTGCTTAAATGTTATGCAATTTATAAAAAGCAAATGCACATGATTCACTGTTTCTTCCTGATAGAGATGAAATATGGCAGTTAGCAAACAGTTTGGGGGGATAGTGGTTTTAAGGTGAGTGGCAATCAGCTCTAGTTAGCAAAAATTCTCTGTCACATGGCAAAATTATTATTGCTTTAGAAGAAATGAACATATCTTTAAAAACTAAGGTCTCATAGAGCCTTCCACTAAAAAGGTGTGGTTTGCCAGGCATCTTCAGAATATTTCAGTTACGTTCTTCCATATGACAATTCTAAGGAATCATTTTAATATTGAAGTTCTCTAACATAAGGCAGTGTTTGTCAGTGACTTTGCATGGATTGTGGATGTATGTGGAAAGGAGAAAACAGATCACTTCTTGGTTTGCAGCTACCACAATGGCAAATAGTTTATGTAAGGCCCCAAATTTTAGTGAAAAATCAATGGCCTTTATCTAAAGGCTACATCTCAAGTGGTAGACCCACATTTCTGAGGTCCTGGTTTTGTATACCCTGGCTGTGTGTGTCATAACCTTATACCAGAGAGATACTTAGTTGTTTCTTCTTTATTCCTGGTTGATTTTTGTGAGAGAAGGAACTCTGACGTGTGGACCAGAAGGCAGCTCCGGTCTCTTCCCCAGGGCTGAGGTACCAGTGTCCTGGCACTCCACAGCACACAGTGCTTAAACTGGTTGCACTGCATGGGTCCAAGGGCATGACTAGGATGTAAATATTGGCTGTTACTGATGGTCACAGTGAACTCCTTGTATTTCTGAGTTGGAAAAGTAACGCATATATACCTAAACCCACAGATTTTTGAAAGGATGCTAAGACAATGCTTCTCATTTTACACAACTGAGTAAGTGGCCTGAATTTGAGAGGAGGAGAGGGGAAGCAGGATGCTTCAGTTAACTCTCTTAGCTATTTGGTATCTCTGTATGCTTGCCACTTTTCTCAGTAAGGCCACTTTAGTTGCCTAGTTAATTAAGAAATTACTCTTTTTTTTCAGCAAAGGTTTAGAGACACAAAAGGTTGCACAAATACTGTATGTTGAATTGGGTCTGTTGCACTAACAAATGGTGTGTGGGAAGTTGTTGCGTTTTGGAAACTTAGAGTAATTTGAACAGTCCTCACAAATTTTAATTTATTGCTGTGTTAATCCCAAAGTAACTGAGTCTTGCATTAAACCAGGCAATCAGGTGAAACTAATGTCAATAGATTAGTACAGTTGTCTTGTACAGACAGTCAAAGAAAATTTTACTGCTGCTGAGAGAATTCAGGGGATCATATTTTCCCCTGCCGTTTCAGGGTGTTCTGTGTTAAGTTTCAGCAGCTAGATAGTTGGATCTGTAACGGAATAAAACCACTTTAGAGAAAGCTTTACTTTTTCTTTTGTTCTTAGTTTTGTTTGTAATTGTGGATCATTCCTGGTGGCCATCTTTTTCTGCTATATATAGTTTGATATATCTCTCATGTCATTATAATATGCTGCACAGAATTTAATGACCTGTCTGACATCTGTGCTGTGCGCTTCCTCCTATTTCTCTTTCATTCCCGTCTGTGCCTAGGAATGCAGAAGGAATGGTTTGCACACTGAAATAATATATTTTGGTTAGATTTAAATGTGAAAGTAAGTGTTCTGAAGTTTTCCTTCTACTATATCTGCTAATAAGTACTTGCATGATAGGGATGGCAATGTTAAGAAACAATAAATTCATACTTGCCCATAAACTCTCACTGATCACCAGTGAAGAGCTAGAAGAGCAAAGTGTGACAGAGAGGCAGTTTTATTAGAAAGATGTAAAAAAGTAAAAGTTGAGGCAGGTCAAATTCAAGCTTGAATTGCATCTCGTTGCGCTTTTTTGCGCCACATCACCTCAGACATATCAATCCCTTATTGATGTAAAACTTCCTGTACTGTTTCTTAATTTATCTCAAGTAGCATAGTCTTAAATTCTATTAAAGTCTTCTCCTATGATTAGTAGATCAGAAACATAGTAACAAAAAATATATAAAATATAAAATTCATTGGAGCTCACTGGCACCAGCACAGCTGGTGCCATCTTACTGAACCACTTAAGTATCTCCACTCCTTGCTCCCTACTGCTTTGTGTCTCAGGAGGGCTTGTTGGCTCCAGCATGAGGGTTTAAGGAGCCCTGAATGGAGGTTGCTGGGAAATGTGGCACTGGAGATACTGCAACTGATTTTGCAGGTCCCAGGCTTCCAGATGGCTCCTCTACAAAGCCTTTGCATTGCATCCCCAGGGAGTCTGCTGGTGTGTCAGTGCCTGCTCCTGCGGGTTATGAAGTAAACGTGGTGTGCTATTTCCACTGATGGCTTTCTCAAGCTTACTTTCTACTGCCTCTGCTCCAGCATAGCAAGGCCTCCCAGCATGATTCTGAGATGATACATGCTCTGTGAAGGCGAAGGAGGAAATTTGCTTTTGTACTGCTGCTGTTGTTTACTTACAATTCCATGGGGAAGCGTGAGTTAAAACACTCCGGTCTATTATCTACAGTGACATTTCTTTTTCCTCTAATGCAGAATGCTAACCAGAGGGCCAGATAACTTTCTGAGGCTAGGTGAAGCGATGAGGGGGCATATGTGTGTTAGGAATACCATGGTCAGAAGGAAGTGAGTGCACATTAAGGCCATCTCCTTAATGAGTATCTACTAAGAGAATAAATGGAAAGAGCTACTTCAAGCAAAAACAGCCTCCCAGCCCACCAGTTTGCACTCTGCATGAGAATTGAGGAAAGGCTTACGTCAAAAGACAATAACTGTTTGTGTGGATAGCTACTCAACAACTCACAGTCTGACAAGGAAGAGAGAACAATGTGAAAAATTAGAAAGAGGAGTTAAAGGTGTGACAGTCCTGTGAACAGCCCTGAAACAAAAGGCGCAACTAATTTAAGCCACACTAAGGAACAAGAAACTCTTAGCCAATAGGCAAAGCATCAAGTTAGGCAATTAGAAACCTGTCATTCCATACCAAGAAAATTAGATCCTATCTGTTTAATTATCAGTCAGTGCCATTAAGACAATATAGCTCTGCATAATGAAAGCTACAGTTACTGAGTAACAGGGGTAATTGTTTTCGCAGTGGAAGATTTTCACTTTCAGGAGAGAGCTTCATTGTGTGACTGGTTTACAAGCTTTGACTTTCAACACTTGCATAATGCACAGGACACATTATATTTACCTTGCCTTCTGAGATTTGCTTATTTTATCCTAAATAGCATTTTTGTAAAGTTAGTGGAAATGAGCAAATCTAGTCCTCCAACATGCTCTCTGTTTAGAGCAGCTTACCAAAACGTTTTTGATTTGATAACACAGGGCCAGCTTGCAGCTTGTCTTTCCCACTTTTGCTGGGGAATTAGGGGAGGAATAATGCTATTCCAGAAAATCTAGATCACAGATGGTTACTCTAGAGGGGGTAGCACACGCAGAGCAGAAGCTTAGGTGTGACTCTGCAGCACATCAGCTCGTCTGTGGTAACTGACTTCATACATGCTGCTACCCTCGCAGTACCCTGTGGCAAGTGTATAATAGCATACTCCTTCATTAAAGAGTGCAGAGTCTCAATTTATTACTCTGCTACTCAAATATTTAAATATCAAATATTCTTCATCCTATGTGTCTTTTTCCTACTGTTCTTAGGGACTTTTGGTAGTTACTATATTCTACTCCAGGGTCAATGTCATGACATTGCCGAAGAAATTCTTACACAACATCTATTATGTGCTGAGTGCCATTAGAAAAGACTTATATTACAAGCTGAAAGAATAGTTTAGTATTTTGCATCCCTGTGAGCTACTGAAATACTTCTTAAAAAAACTGTAAGACCATTCACTTACGGTGCCGAGAAATAATAGAATGTACAGTGTTATCTAAAAATATCAGATAACTCATGTATTCTATACTCTTATCATGAATTTTAGTTATGATCAAACTTGCAGTATCTAGTGGGTGATGTGAGTAAATCTTCAACACATCTGGTGAACAGTTACCACTTTTGTATTTTTCTGTATTTAGGACGCAGTGTTGGGAAGTAAATCTTGATTTCTTTGCAACAGTGGCATTTTTGTTCTATAAATAGGTTTAATATGCAAATAATGGCTATCTTTCCTGAAATCTCTACAGATATTTTGAGTGGACAGACTCTTCAATGGTACAAGCTGCTTAGGAGATTCTAATTAGTACTCAGCAGAATTTTAGACTTTTTGAAGACATACTATTCCATCTCCAGGGAAGGTGTAACTAGTAATCTTGGGAAGTGTCAAAGTGCATCTTCTCCCATGCTACAGTCAGCATTTTCCACTTTCATTCAAAAACTCCTTTAGAAGGTTATCCTCTACTTTTCCAAGAAATCTGTACTACTGTCACCTTACTGTAGAGATTACCATAATGATCAGTACATTGTCTCATTCCAGTAAAAGATTTTGGCCACAGTTTGTGCCTCCTAAGATTAGGTAATTAGCATGAACCCTGAATTTAAGAGTCTCAGTTCACAGAAAAGCTCCCAATTTTGGCATTTAATTTAAACAGCTACAATGAAATTGGATGACTTTGGGCCTCTGTTTCCAGCTAAGCAATACACTTTTTAAATTCATGATATGGAAAGAATTAGAAATGAATTTATATTGCATAACATTCCACAGAAGTGAAACCAGCAAATTTTCTGTCACAAGACCTCATCAGTCACCAGTGGGATGGGGACATCTAACCATTTGTAGAGCATAGATTCTCTGTGGTAAGGTATACAAGATAAAAACTTCAGAAATCTGCTCTGTTTCTCAAGGAGCTGACTCTATATGTAGCTGATTCATCTTGGCAGAAGTTAACCAGGGGCTGACAGATTAGTCACAACAGGACTTCTGTATGTCTCTTCTGATAAACTGTGATATTATTTTCTTCTAATTATCTACCTTCTAATTACATGCAGATTTTGCATGCTTTTTATACTGGTATGTAAACTACTGACATATCCCTCTATATTAGCCAAGTTTTCTATATTCTACATACTTTTCTTACATTTGTTTTTCATCTGCTCTTTTCAGGCATTCTACTTAGAAGTGAGGTTAAATGACAATTAAGTACATCTATCATCATCTCTCAAACAAAAAAGCTTCAGTTTTATTACTATTTAATCCTATTCTCCAGAGCAATCTCTGTGTTTTCTTTTTCTTAATTTCATTTTTTTTTCATTTCGTGTAGAATCATAATTCTGCTGTTACTTTGATGCTTTCTTTCTGTCTTTGGTATACAGAGCTATGGAGCAATAATAGTGATACATGGAGGGCTGGTGAATGGAAATTCAATACTGTGAAAGCCATTTAAAAAGTCAGCATTCTACCATTATTGTACTACATCCAGCCACACATAGGTATTTCACTGACATTCACATATCAGGATGGTAAGTGCCCTTAAAATAGCAAAGGATATTTCAAGTAGTCATTGGGACACTAAAATTCTGAAGAGGGTTTGGAGTGTCAAGGGAGAAGACTCTTTTTCTCTGGGAGCTTTGTAGGATTAATTTAGTAGGTGTCTGCATGGTTATTACACCATATGAATATAAATACATATCTAAAAATATATATGTATTTAAATATAAATATATGTACATATAAAATATATGTAAAATATGTATGTATTTATACAATTATTTATATATTTTTATATCTAAAGTACCTATCACCATATTGATAAACATTCTTTGGAAGCACTCTGATGGCAGAGGTAAGAACAGGAGTCAGCCTGTCAGTACCTCAGCACTTCTGTTTCCAACCAGTTTAAAAACAAAACAAAAAACCCAAACAAACAAAAAAGAAGACCACACGTCAGTTTAATCTTTGCAGTCTTTTACCTGGTGTAAGAAGAATGCTCCTTCTGCTGTGCATTTACTCAAACTGTCTCTACAGTAATTTCCACAAGTGTCTTAACCTAATCAAAATAGGTGGTTATTTTTTCACACTTATCTGTTTTCTGGCTCTTCTCTTCTCAACTTCTTGCAAAATTTGTCAGGTATGATGCTGTATGTGATAGCAAATTAGGTGATCTCCATCAGCTTGTCTTTCTCCAAATGCTTTCTGATTTCATTCATTCTATAAAAGTGCTAAGAAATCCACAACACCTGTGCTTTTGTGGATATGCAGTCTCCTGGTATCTCCATAACTTCTTTTTTTCCTAAATGTGTGTTTACTTAGTTCTGGTCCTTAATTCAGGTAATTCAGTAGATTTGACCCATTATGCTGAGAACAGTTTTTAGAGTGTTTGAATGGTTAGGGCTGCTGTAGAGATGATTTTTGACCAAAGCCTGCAGACATTGTTAGCTCTGTACACAATTCACTTGCCTCAGACAAGTGCAGAATTGCAGCTGTGTCCATAGTGTTGTCAGGCACAATGGGGAGGGTGCAGCTCGGGAGAAGTTTTTGTTGGAGAATTGCAGTACAGCTCAAAGCAAACAAATATTTTATAACAAAACTGGACAATGTACCAAAGAATGACCTTCCTGTCATGCTGTGCAGTACTTCATTAAGTCAGCCATATTGCTGACAACTTCCAGGACAGAGCACAGTGTTAATCTTTCCTGCAATACTTCATTAGAAGCGTTCTTAGAAATTTACCCGGTCAGGAAGCCAATGAAAATGAAATAATTAACGTTTTTGTATTATTTTCTGATTGAGGATTAAGCCTCTGTTATGTAAAACAACCGGGCTCTAATTGACTTAATGGGGTTTTCCTCAGGGCCTATATCATCCCATTTACTGATGAAAACTTACTTCTCAGCTGGAAGGAACCTTGGTGATGCTCTTGTCCACTCCATCTTGGTCACCATAGGGAACTGAGCCATATCTGTTGTTCATAAAAGTATGAAGGCCCAACTTAGAAAGCTTAGAAGTGGCAAAACAAGGTGAAAAACTCTTTCAGTATTTCATTTCTTCGATGATTAAAAACCACGGCCTACCTCACATGCATGGCCACTTGTTTCAATGTCAGTATTACCTTTTGTCTTTCTTTATGGTCAGAGGCAAGTGTTTAGGGATACTTGCCCTCTGAATATTCCCCTTTTTGGTAAACTGAACTTGGGAACTTCCAACTACCAGAGATGGTATTCACACTTAGATGTATGACCATGTGTCCTTCTGATGTGTAGTGCCACTAAACCTTATACTGTGAAAATGTGTGAACTACGGAACTGAGTCAGAGGCAGGATTTTCACTGATATGATCATCTTTGGTCTACAAACAATGTGATGTAGACTGACTCACACTGCTCGAGCATGGCCCCTTCTAGAGCAGAGTGGTTGCATATCCTTGTGTGCAGTGACTGGTTTTGATCTCAGCTAGACCCCATGAGTCACCCCTGTGACCCCAAAACATAACTCAAAAATGTTTTGAGGATTTTTCAGTGCAAAGTTCCCTTAAGCATTGTGTCATATCCCTGGTGTCACAGCCCATCAGGGATGTGATTTTATAACCCAATATTGAAGGTATGTATTGAATGAGGGCATGTCAGCCTGTGAAGTATGTTGAGGATGTCACCTTATTTGGAACAGGATTGAAGGTGCGTATGGGTTGAAGGGAGCTACGTTTGGTACAGGCACATCCACAGGGACAGGAGTTGTTACAGTATTTAACTATATAAGTGCATGCAGAAGTGCTGCTTTGCAGTAGACTCAGACTGTGGTTTGACACGTATCAAGACCCACAGTAGGGCTGCTCGAGATGAGGCAGAGTACCTGGCTATCTTACTGCTGGCGTTCGGGAAGGAGGCACACAGTACTGAATTTATACCAGCTTAACGCCCTCAGGCGAAGTTTATGCTAGAGGCAGGAGACCAGACAATACCTACTGTGGCAAAAGTTACGGTGCAGATGGACAATATGTGTTGAAGTGTGCAACCTTTCAGCGAAACCCTCAAAAAAAGGGTATTTTTAAAGTGTCAGAGACAGTTTATTGCACATCAATACTTGGTGTCATGTGGCTGCGATGCTTTTAGCGTAGCATTCAGTCTTACAGAGTTATCATCAATCATGTCCTGAGTGACATTTTATTTATTCACAGTGTTACTTTACATCTCTTCCTTTACAGAAGTTAGATCTACAACCGATGACTCATGAATGCTTCCTTTATGGAAGAAAAAAGAAAAAAAAGGCTTTTCACTGAAGAATATGATTTAACCATTTCAGAAGCATTGGAAGTTGGCTCTGCGCCTCCTACAACAGTTTTACAGGCAAAATCTAAGGCAATGTGTTTTTTGCACTTTGAACTCAGCATTTCTTTGTAGTGTCTACATGCAGCATTTGGAAAAGGTAGTGGCTCTGTGCAGCCTAAAGATGTGCAGATTACTTCATGCATGGTAATACTTTTTTTTTTAATAACCAATAAGGATGAGATGCTGTACTGGCTTTACATGACTGTGAAACTGTTAAAAGGATTTCCTCTCACCTCCTCTCCCAGCTTTAACCATAGTTTGTTTTTTGTTCATGGTGGATTAGGAGATGGCCTTGCAAAGCTTCCTTTGTTCTCTGCGTAATAAATAAAAGGATGTTAGACAAGAAAGCCATCTGGTTGCTGGTACAAATAATTTGTACTGTCATTAGTGCTATAGTAGAAAGCTGGGTAACTGTTTGAGGCTCCTAGCTGTAATATTTAGGGGAAAAAAATACCTTTGGATGTTTTTAGTCAGTAAAGTTCTGTGTCATTAGATTTCCTTACAAATGCAGGTTTCATCACATACCTTGTCCAGCTAATATTGTTTCATTTTTTTCCTTGTATGATTTGATACTCATATTCGTTCACATTGCTGTGTTTTGTTTAGTCTTTTTTTTTTAAAGAAACTTCATCAATTACTTTTATTGTTGGTATTCCCTTCCCTGAATGTAATTATTTACCTTTCTGTTCATTATACAGATAGTAACTCAGAATATCAGCTGGTGACTAGAGAATAATACATTTTTCTTTCTATTTTCAAATGTTGCTGTTAGGATTGAGTATGATATTTGTCTAGGAGTAAATTTGATGATTTATATATTTATATTAAGGAAAACAAGACTTGGAGATAACGTGTCTCAATCCCAAAGGTTCCTTCTGATATAGAATTCTTTAATGCTGTAAAATTGGAGAAAACCAGTATGAGTCTCAGAAGGAAATCTGTTTAAAGGTCCAACTCATTACCTGGTCACTCCAAGATTAAGTCACCTCTATCTACATCATTCCTTACAGATGCTTGTCTGATGTATTCTTAAAGAACTCAGAGGAGACAAATTCTACAGTTCTCTCAAGTTATTCTAGTGCTTGCTATTGCCTGCTAGCAGTTGCTTTCTCCTCTTCAGTTATTTCTGACCTGAGCACATGAACCCAGCTAAAAGCATTTAGTTGATACTTTTAAAAGTTCCTTTGGAGAGTCGCTGAAAAGAGTTTTAATGCCAGGGCACTACAGATCTGCCTCACAATCGGTTTTGAAACCAGACATTTTTTGAGATTCTCTGTTGCATTTGTCTTCGTTGAGGAAGCCCATCACCCAGGTGCTGTGAAATGAATGGGTCTGAAAACAGTTGTGCTTTCTTCTCTTGGCTACATCTTACAGTTTCAGTCTCTAGCTTTACTTTTAATGTGGCAGGCAGTTCAGTGTTTTGAAAACAACATTTATCAAATATACTGTTTTCTGAACATTTTTTATGTTTTACAGGGACTTCTGTAGTAGAATCTCAGAACCATAGATCTAACTCTGTTTCTACTAAAAAAGTGATAAAATCCTCTTTGATCTTAAGCACTAGCATTCAGGCCAGGATGGAAAATTTCGAACTTGTCTCCTTCAGCATCTCAAGGCTACATCCAGATATCTGAACATGAGCTCTCGTGCCTGACTTTGGGCAGTGTGACTTAAAAATTGTGAACATAGTTTTCTCTTTGAAACAAACATGGATGTGCTGGCAGAGCTTCCAAGTTAGGATCGGGGTTTGTTTCCTGTTCTGAAATGTATGGGGACATAATGTAACAATATGAACCTCTACCCAAGCTGTGGTAGGACCTGCAGATACATAACTGAGGATAATGAGATGAGTTTATGAAGTGCAGCGATAACTGTCCTTATGTGTGCATTTATTCCTAGGTAAGTGATGATTAGAGGTGTCCTTGTCTTCAGTGAAAGGAGGGGATAGACTTCCAAAGGCCTTTTTTAAGATGAAGAGTAGACAAAAGAGGTAGTCACTGTGAAGCAAATGACATGCAGAAAGTCATCTCCAAATTTATGCATGTCACTTGTTTGCACTTTCAGATCTTAAAGGTCTGATTTTATTTCAACGACTGAAAATTATTTTCATATGTAAAATGAGATCTGTTTAGCTCATCCTTTGATGAAAGCAATATTAGAGCTAGGTCTGATCTGTATTTCTTGGGAAGCCGTGTCACTGACCAATGCCAAAACACTTTTTTTTTCCTTCATACACAGTCCTCTTTTTTCAGACCACATGTTCATGAAGCTCAGTGCAAAATGCCGCATTTTCAACTTAAGCAAAATGCACTGAAGAAAAAGATGTTAAATATCATAGGTCTATAAAAAATTAAAGCAGCTTAGAGTCAAAGTACAGAGTTGACACACACCTACACAAAGAATAAATATCTTTGCAGGTAAACCTGATGCTGAGAAAAAAGGGAGAAGGCATATCTGAGAAAAAAAAAAAAGTCATTGGTTTGACAGTGAAAAATCCAGGTATTTTTTCTTATGGATATGTGGAACTATTTTCAGTAGTACATAAATATCGGAAAGGATTTCTGCAGAAGGAGATAATATTGAAACAAGGTTTAAACAGAGTGCATTAAAACTTTGAACATTCTCTCTCCACAGAAATATCTGGCAGTTTATACAGCTTTTCTCGCCAGAGGTTTTGATTTTCATCTCCAAATAAACCTGCCAGCTGCTTAGTCTATTGGTCCTAGTCTTCCAAGAATTCTTTTGATAACCAGTAGGTCTCTAGTCATGCAATGTTTTCTTGAAGTCAAGAATAAAAGAAGTCAGATGTTACAAGATTTGTTTTTGTTTTCAACTCAACTTTTCATTTTCTGAAGGAGATAAAAAAAATGTTCTTACTGACATCCATGTATGAGTTGTTTTTTTATTTTGGAAAAAATCATGTTCCTTTTCTTTTGACATGCAGCTCTTTTAAAATCAGAAATCTTTTAAGATGGTTTCATCTTAGACATTGATTATGTTGCTGTTTAAAGAAAGTTGAGTCTCTAACTTAATACAACCATCTCTGAAACAGAATTAATAATATACTTATCTCTAAAAGGTACTGTGGGGTTTTGTGAGCTATCAGCACACTAAACCATTTCTCTCCATCTCTGCCTGCTCTCCAACTGTTCATATTAGGCTAGTGGGCAAGCCTGTCCCTCACATCAACAAAATAGGTAAATTATTTTACTTTTTAGCAGGTAGCAGTAGCAGGTACTGGGGAGTACTTAATTCATTAATAGCTAAACAGGACATTAGTGAGTGCTGTTTGGATTTCCTTGTAACAATCATCGAGCTCCTTTCTCCCATGTAGGGAAGGAAGATTTTGTGTCATCAGTTACACTAGTCTCTTAAGATGCATTTGACACTGTATATTCGCTCCTGTTATTCAGATGTGTGGAGACTGATGAGATTTCTAACATGTATGTGGTTTATAATGTCTTCTTGGCCAGCTTTACTGTCTTTTTTTTTTTTTTCTTGTAGAAATGCACTGAACTAAGTGATCCTACAATCTTTTTTCTGGTCATTGAATCCTCGTCAGATCTTGCTAGCTGGAATTTTCTACCATTGTCCTTACGTGAAACTTGTATACAAAGAAGAATAAAGTCTTGTTCAGTCATACACTATAGAATCATAGACTCATGGAATTGTCAGGGTTGGAAGGGACCTTAAAGATCATCTAGTTCCAACCCCCCCGCCATGGGCAGGGACATGTCCCACTAGGTCAGGCTGCTGAGAGCCCCATCCAGCCTGGCCTTAAAAACTTCCAGGGATGGGACTTCCACCACCTCTCTGGGCAACCTGTGCCAGTCTCTCACCACCCTCATGGGGAAGAACTTCTTCCTAACGTCCAATCTGAACCGACCTATCTCCAGCTTCAATCCATTCCCTCTAGTCCTATCACTACCCGACATCCTAAAAAGCCCCTCACCAGCTTTCCTGTAGCCCCCTTGAGATACTGGAAGGTCACAATAAGGTCTCCTCGGAGCCTTCTTTTCGGCAGACTGAACAACCCCAACTCCCTCAGTCTGTCTTCACAGGAGAGGTGCTCCAGCCCTCTGATCATCCTCGTGGCCCTTCTCTGGACACGCTCCAGCACATCCATATCTTTCTTGTGCTGTGGGCTCCAGAACTGGACGCAGTACTGCAGGTGAGGTCACATGAAAGTGGAGCAGAGGGGGAGAATCGCCTCCCTCGACCTGCT
>NW_009728136.1:0-5728 GCF_000703405.1 Apaloderma vittatum | reverse complement strand
GACGGGCCGGGGCGAGCCGGGAGCCGCCGGAGCGGGAGATCACCCGCCAGACCCCTGGTCGGAGATGGCAGTTTTCAGCTCTTCCTTCTCCTGGTTCGTGTAATCGAGTCCTGTTGGTTCTGCGGGCGGGGAGTTAACGTAGCGCCATGGCTCCGCCCCGTGGCCCCGCGGGATGCGTTGAGGAAGAAAGCGGCGTGGTGCAGAATCGAATGCGTGCAGCGAAAGGATTAGTTGATAGGTCACAAAAGGTCGTTGTGTGTAGGGGAAGCTTTCAGACTTCTGTTTTTTGACGTTTGCCTAACGTATACATAAGATATTTAATGTTTCTGTCACTCAGACTGTTCTGAACTAGTCAGGAAAAGAGGGAGATCTGAGCAGAAGAGAATCACAGAATCACAGAATCAATCACAGAATCACAGAATCGTTGAGGCTGGGAAAAGCCTCGGAGATCAAGTCCAGCCCATGACCCAACATCACCACATTGTCTGGGCCACGGCACTAAGTGCCACATCCAGCCTTTCCTTAAACACCTTCAGGGACAGTGAGGATGCTGTTATCAAAGTTTTGTTTGTGCAGGCACTACAAAAGCTGAGACAATTGTTTTTATAAATTATCTGTGGGCATGTGACTGCAAATCCATTTCTAGATTATCTATAATGTGCCACTGAATCTTATGGAATCTCATAGGAGACAATAACTGTCCCAGATTCCTAGATTTTTATGGGCACTCTGTGTATGGTACCTAGATGCACTAGTATGTGGTTAAATATATATGTAGATATATATGGACTTTATGCTTCTGCTAATCATATTTCTCAGTATTGCTATGTTCATACTGGAAACAGAGAAATAGTGAAAGTGGCAATTTGTAGTATAACTGTCTGAAATTAGATTTGTCGCCTTCATCTGTTGGAAAAAGACCCCCATATCACAAAACCTTTTCATAGCTTAAGCTATGTAGAGAAGTGATCAGTTATGAGCAAGTTGTTTTTAAATGTTACTTAGATATACAAGCAAAATGAAGTTTAAATACACACAAAGGTCCTTCTACTCTTATTAAAACCAGGGCAAAAATAGACATTGAAATTTGTAGTGGCTTGAGTTCGATTAACTTCAGTTAACCTGATCTCAAATTATTAAGGGTGTAGGAGACTGATTAAGTGAAAAAACTCTTGTTGCTAACCTAATTACAGAGTGAACAGTCTTTTACATTGGAGAACAACCTATGCATAGTGGAAGATGCTAAAGGCATACAATGAAGGAGAGCATTAAGGATGTCACATCTTAATCGGTTTTGAGGAGAGCAAATACAGTACAGACACACCACAATACAAAATCCTGTGCACAGTAAGTATCCTTCTCCCAACACTCCGCGTTCAGGGAATATTGACGTATGACAATAGAGAACAAAAAGGGTACACTAAAATGCTAGCCTGAATGTTTCACACAGGCTGGCAATCATGTTTGGCTTGCTGTGTGACTCTGAACCTGTCTGAGCATCGGGTGGGAGGTGTGACACCCGGTCAGTTGTTAGTCTGTGCAAAGTCAGCTGATGACCGAGGAGACCACATCCAGCTCCATCCTCCACAAAGTACCTTGCCTTCTGTGCCCCTGCAGAGCTCCCGGCCTAGAAATAAGTTGCTGCTGCTGCTGCTTTCATAGGGATGGAAGAAACAGTTGGTGTCCTAAGATGGTTGTCTGCCCCCTCCTGCTAGAAATTTTGGATAACACTGCATTAATTATAGCCTGTACCTGAGAAATGTAAGACTTCAGTGTCCTGACATTCTCTAGGAGGGTGGTAGATACTATTTTCTAAGAGACCCTCTATATGTTTTTAAAACCTATTTACGTAACAGTCCTTGATGTGTACAGCTTCTCTTCCCTGTTTGCTGAAACATGGAAACTTGCACATGCACAAACAGAGGATGATGGAGGTCTTAGGATGAAATTAAAAGGTTTAAGCTGAACACCAGGGAAATTATCTCGCCAGTGAAAAGTATTCTGTAGTGACTCCAGCCTCCCCAGGGGAACAGTGGAAGCTCCATCCACAGGAGTATTTAGGACTAATGTAAAAGTCAAATAAATATGCAATAGGAACAGTTTTGCCTTGGCAATGAAATAGAACAGATGACTTAGCAGATATCATCCATACCTAACATCTGTGGCTTTGTCTTTAAGATGTTAAGTCTCTACAAATATTCTGCATAGGGCTTGTGTCAACTGAAGTTGTAGAAGCCATTACAAAAATCTATGTCCCTCCGGGTTTTATTTAATTTTCCTTTTAGAACAGAAATAATGGTTAAAATACAGGGCATACACTGGAGATAAGTAACTGACTAGGATTAATGGTGCATGATTTTATGCTGTGCCATCAGCTTTTGTCAGCTGATTGAAAGAGTATGACTTTTGCCTCAGACACTATTACTTAGAAGAAAATTTTCCTTCCTTCCCCTCTTGGACGTAACCAGCCTGCAAACCTCATGTTCTCACTTTGATCCAAAATTGTCAAGTCACAGGTTGGACCTTTGTTGCAATTTATTTGTATAATTTCATACATCAACTTGTAATACATCCTTGGCAATAACTTATAAATGTGCTGCTATAATAAACGGTCTTACCAAGTATTTCACAGCATTGTTCTAATGGAATAAATCCCCACTAGACCCCCAAATCTTCTGCTGAGCCTCACCCATCAGTCATGTTCTGCCTGGTTGCAGAAAAAAAGAGTTTGCATTGCATGCTGACGGTTAACACATTTACACTGTTACAGACTAAAAAAAAGGTAAAAGACCTCAAAAGGTAAGGAGTTCTGCTGCAGGACGTGTCACTTGCCTGCAGCGTGTGTCTGGAGCGTTAATGTGCGCAGGCACGCATCTGGGCTGCTGGTTTGTGTGTTGTGGACCTTGCGGTACTGAAAGATTCACTAGAGTGTTTTGCTGCTCTGAACCAGCTGTTAACCTGAAATGTCTGTTAGTGTTCATTTTCATGGCAAGATTTTACAAGTCTTTATAGTGGAAGGTGACCTAATATGGAATGCTTTTGCAAAATGCACATATGTCCTCCTGAATCTTACGCTGCTATCGTATGTTGTGCAATTACATAATAAAAGCTCACTGGGTGTAGCGTAGAAGTTGTAAAGTCAAACACTCAAGAAATCAGAAAGCCTGGAGTACCCCTTGCACCATAGGGCACCCTTGACTTTAAGGGACTCCTGGAAGTCCCACCTCAGGTGTTGCAGCCTTGTCTGTGGGCCAGTGTGTTTATGGTTTCATTGCCTGGTATGAGGTGCCGGAACATGCTCAGTGGGAGAGACTCCTCAGGTTATTTGGCTCCCAAAGTTCAATACATTTTTACTGAACTAGCATTGGTTAAGATTCTGGGAGGATTTAGTCAGATTTTGGTGGTGAGAAAGCATAACAAAAGAGTACTCAGCTGGACCCACATGTTAGAACTTTCCAGTGAAAATGATAAATTTGCAGTGATGAGAAACAGGTAATACCGAGTTTGTGGATTTTTTCTTCCTTTTTCTTTTCTTCTTTTCCTCCCAAAAAAACTTAGTCTAATGCAGACAGCCCTGTGGTAAATAAAGAAAATATACCTAAAAGTTTGTCAAATGAAAAACAACAGGAGAGTTTACAATGAAAAGACAGTTGCTAAGTGCTGTTGGCTGTGTATTTTGTCATTTTTCATTTATGTGTTATGAATCATGGGTGTCATCCTCTTCTTTTTCATAATAGAAAGCTTCAGTCATATGGAACAGGACCAAACTTTATAGCAGAGTAGCTAGCTGGGTTTGTTTCATACTTGTGTGTTTTAAACCAAATAAAATATTGGAAGGAACTTTCTGAACTATGTGTGGTAGGTGGATTCCCAACTGCTCTTTGCAGCTTTGAAGGTCTCTTGTTCAATACAGAATTTCTTTCAGCAAGCCCAGAAGGCAGAAATGGATTGTAATCCAAAGCACAGCTCGAATACACATCTAGAAGCTTGTAAAAAGGAAGAGCATCATGGCTAAAGCTGATACCAGAGATAAATGCGAATTAAAGGGCTTTTAAGGAGCAGCTTTGGCACTGTTTTAAGTTGCCCTTTTAGAAATGCTTTTAACAGTACGTGATAAGTTGTGTTTAAAGGAGGAATGTATCTAGGGTAGGAACTGATTAAAAATTAATCTACAATAAGAGCATGAAAGGTAGAAGAGGACAGGCTAATGCTTTATTTGAATGACTTTACCTTGCTGGTGAAATGTCTGGACCTTGCTGGAGCCCAGGGTGGGGATCTTTCTGTCTCCCCTCTTCTTTCCTCTCTTCTTTCCCCTTTCTCTTTATTGTTCTACTTCCATTTAATACCAAATAAGTTTTCACACTCCCATTGCTTGCTGCTTAACAAATAATTTGCATTTTTGATTGTTGGTGTGATGGCACCTCTAATTTTGTCTGTGGATATCCTGAATCTAAAAATCTGGGGTGAGCCCAGAGGTTGCATTATCCCAGTCAGGACAATGGCTGGATGCAGACTTAGTTTCATACTTGGTCAAGGTTTTTTATCTGAAGGATGATATGTGCGTATATCACTTACCTCAGATTTCGAAGTTTAGCATACTGTTAATAATTAGTGAGAATTTGTTGCAGCAAGGACTCTGTCAGCTTGAGGAGTAACAACTCCATGTACCCGTACAGACTGGGGGCTGACCTGCTGGAAAACAGTTCTGGGGAGAAGGACCTGGGAGTCCTGGTGGACAGCAGGCTGACCATGAGCAAATAATGTGCCCTTGTGGCCAGCAAGGCCAATGGCTTCCTGGGGTACGTTAAGAAGAGTGCAGGTCAAGAGAGGTCATCCTCCCCCTCTACTCTGTGCTGGTGAGGCCTCACCTGGAGTATTGTGTTCAGTTCTGGGCTCCCCAGTTCAAGAAGGACAGGGAGCTGCTGGAGAGAGTCCAGCACAGGGCCACTAAGATGATTAGGGGACAGAAGCATCTCCTGTACAAGGAAAGGCTAAGAGAGCTGGGTCTGCTTAGCTTGGAGAGAAGATGGAAGGGCAATCTTATCAATGTTTATAAATACTTAAAGGGTGAGTGTCAGGAAGAAGGGGCCAAACTTTTCTCAGTGATGTTCAGTGACAGGACAAGGGGCAATCGTCACAAACTGGAAAACAGGAGGTTCAAGCTAAACTTCTTTACTGTGAGGGTAGTGGAGCATTGGAACAGGCTGCTCAGAGATTTTTCATCTCTGGAGACTTTCAAACCTGCCAGGATGTGTTCCTATGCAATCTTCTCTAGGTGATCCCTGAATTTTTCCACACACTGGGGACGTCACCTGACTGCCACCATGGCTTTTAAATAGTACGGAGAAAGTGATTTAACAGATATATCTGCCATTTCCCTCAGGAACCTGGGATGCATCTCATCAGGTCCCATGGACATGTGCATGTTCACATTCCTCAGGTGGTCTCAAACCTGATCTCCCATAACGGGTGGGACTTCAGTTGACCAGTCCCTGACTTGACATTCGGGGACTTGAAATATGTGGCAACAGTGACCTCCAGTGGAAGCTGAGGCAAAAAAAGTTTTGAGTACCTCAGCCTTTCTCTGTCAGTTGTCTCTACGTTCCCCTTCTTTCATACAGCAGAGGAAGGGGGGAGGGGGAGGGAAGAGAGGAGGCGTGAAATGTGATAAATTTTCTTTTGTCTTCCTTTTTTGAACAATTGTCGTGGTTTGACCCTGGCCGGCAGC
>NW_009728135.1:26980-50517 GCF_000703405.1 Apaloderma vittatum | reverse complement strand
GGCGGGTGAGGGGCCCCAGCTCAACCCTGCCGCGTCCTTCCACCCTCTCCGGGTGGAGAAGCCCCTGAGGGGCGGTTCTCAATCACAAATTATCACCTGGATTTTAAGGAAGTGAAGTAACTTCTGTTTCGGCCAACAGCCTCCCCTGCTTCTTGTGAGACCCCCACCTACCTGGAGTAGTGGGTCCAGCCCTGGAGCCGCCAACACAGGAAGGACGTGGACCTGGTGGAGCGGGTCCAGAGGAGGCCACAAAAATGATCACTGGGCTGGAGCTCCTCTGCTCTGAGGACAGGCTGAGAGTTGGGGCTCTTCAGCCTGGAGAAGAGAAGGGACCCGGGAGACATTAAGGAGCCTTGCAGTACCTGAAGGGGGCTGCAGGAAAGCTGGGGAGGGGCCCTTAGCAAGGGCATGTGGTGAAAGGAGAAGGAGCAACAGTTTTAAACTAGAGCAGGGTAGATTTAGATTAGATATTAGGAATAAGTTCTTCACTTGTGAGAACAGGTTGCCCAGAGAAGCTGTGGGTGCCTCATCCCTGGATGTGTTCAAGAGCAGGCTGGATGGGGCTTTGAGCAACCTGGTGTCCCTGTTCATGGCAGGGGGGGTGGAACTAGATGATCTTTAAGGTCCTTTTCAAAGGACCTATAACTTTGTGATTCTCCCACCTCCTCCAAGCACCAGCCTTAAGCACTGGCATCAAAGTTTAAGGCTGAGCTGACCAATAATCTCCAATAGACACATTCTGGGATCCCCCCCAACCTCACAGGGGAGGATAACAGGGAAATCAGAAAGAGAGACTTTGAGGTTGAAAATGACTTAAACTAGTTTAATGGAAAAAAAAATACAACAGCAATGAAGATGATAAGCTGTATACAGATATTATACAAGTATAAAAATATCTTAAAAGTTACAAGATAATATATTAATACAGAACCCTCACCCTCTGGACAACAACTAGGTCCCAAGCAGAAAAGTCCTGGACTGGACTTAGCAGCAGACAGGAGAACCTGAGCCCAGAGTCCTGGACAGTCAAAAAACAAAAACAAACAAACAAACAAACAAACAAAAAACCACACACACACACAAAAACCAAAACCAAAAAACCCCAAGCCCAGAAAAGTAGCTATGCCACTCCCACCCGGGGAGTCAGGTCAAGACTACCTGTCCCATTGAGCTGTGCTTCTCTGCAGCACAAAAACAAGAGGCAGGAACACTAGCAGCACAAGGAGTGATGACAAACAACCAAGGGCAATCCTCTCAGCACAGCAGGCACTAAAAGCCTCAGGCCTCTGAGGGGCCCTTATCTACTGAGCACGTGGGAAGGAATACTGTGACTGGTCCATTTGGGTCACCTGCCCCACCCTCTCCACCCCATAGGCACAGCTGCCCCTTCTCCCCAGTGTGATTGCCACCTGTGCCAGGAGCCCAAGAGAATTTCTATCCTGGTGTTTTCAAGGCAGGACAGCTGGCCTGAGAGCAGATCTGCAACCTGATCCAGGTCTGAGCCTTGGATCTGCAGCTGGGGCCTGCCTTAGAGGTGGCCTTAACAACTGGTGAGATCTACCCTTCCTGCCTGCTTCCAACCACAGGTTCATCCTTCCTTCCCAACAAGGATGGAGTGTAACATTCATTGCTCTGCAGCTCTTTCCAGCTCGCTGGTGTGCGATGGATCCCAGGGCAAAGAGGTGCCTCAGAGCCTGTCATAGAAACATTTCTTTGACTATTAGTATGGTTTCAGAGGAGGCCTGTGCTGAACCTGCCTCGATCTAGTAGGTGATGGTTGGTATTTGTGCTGCTGGTCATGGGTGGCAGCGGCACCAGCAAATTTGCGGCCCACGCTGGTGCTTCTCTAGTCTTTCCCCATGCTCGAATTGCACAGTTTTGCATCAGGCCCTGGCAGCTGTCCTTGCATTGTTCACATCATCTTACAATGTACTATTTTTATTATTTACCCTTTGCAGCTTGCATCATTACAGATGAGACTGACGACCTTTTTTCCCTGCTGGTGAGTTCAGTAGAAATAATTTTTTTTAATCACCAAACACTAACTTTCCAAAATCATCACTGCAAGTGGAAATGTTTTTGGCAATCTCATCAGAGCAGTTAAAAATGAATGAGCAGGCGACTGAGTTAATCACTCTCCACCTGGCAAGGATGCATACTTTACTCCTGTACTACAGAAGCAGAATGTTGGTTTCCAGAGCAATTAATCCCAGCTGTTACATTTAATTCAAAAATATTTAAAAGGCTGTGAAAAGGGGAAGTAAATACTTTTAAAATATTCCGATTTATATACCTTGATGAGTGCATTGAGTTATAGCCTGATAAAAACATTGTGATTTCCATGTTATTGTTTCTTCTGACTGACTGTTCACATTACTCTGATTTACAAAAGCATTCTGATACCACAGTAGGAGCTTCTTCATATCCCTTTTACATTCAGTACTGACCTGTTTTCTCAGTGTCTTCTTTTACCTTCACCCCTTTCGATTGCATTTTGCTACTCAAAAGAAATCCTTAAATGTCTTTGACCTCTTGCTATGGTATCTTTTCCAGTTCATCTTTGAATTTCTTCATGTTCTCCTTTTCTTTTTGGTCACACCAAAGGATTTCAGACACTGAGCGGCTCCTTAATGTGGGAATTCTGAAGTAGCCTTTCTGAAGCTTATTCTGTACAGCACGGCAAAGTTAGAATGGCTCTGTTGCTCAAAATGCCTTGAAGGAAAAGATATTTTAAAAAAGCCCAGGGGTCTGACCCAGACCTCACTGACATCGATGACCTGCCATTGACTTTGGTGAGATTTGGAGCAGGAGCTGTGTATTTTAATAATGAACTTGAGCACATCTTTTAAGTAAAATAACTTTAAGAAAAAAGTAGAAGACTGTTCAGCAACTAGGAGTCATGAGTACACTTCTGATTAAAGCGTAAACAGGTCCAGAAAATGTCACCAGCCCACACAGGCACAGCTACTGAACTCACCAGCAGGGAAAAAAGGTCGTCAGTCTCATCTGTAATGATGCAAGCTGCAAAGGGTAAATAATAAAAATAGTACATTGTAAGATGATGTGAACAATGCAAGGACAGTGTCTGCGCTTGCAGCAAAGTCTCCAATCTCCGGCGCAGCGTGCTTGCCTGCACGACCCCACAGGAAGGTCTGTAAGCCTGGAGCTTGCTTGCTGCACCCTGTGAGGAGAAGCCCAGACCCTCCAGCACAGACCCACGAGGCTGAGGCAGCTCTTGGCTCTAGCTCTGTAGGGCAGGAGCAGGCTGCTGTTAGCGGAGGGAAGAAGGGGAGGAAGAAATGTGGGCATTTCCCTGGGAGATGCTGAGGAGAAAAGGCCTTTTAACCTGACTTAGTGGCTGGCACACAAGACTCATGTATTGGATCGATTGCTTGGGCAAAGGCGAAGGGTGCCCGCACCGTGTGTGCGGCTGCCGAGAAGATCACAAAGCCACCGCGCCTGGGGAGCCGCGCAGGGCTTGGCACTGAGAGGAGGACGCCTGGTTGCTTGGGTTGAAGCAGAGGCCAGAAACTGAGTTTCACGCGGACGCGTTTCGAACTCCACAGGATTTGATTCAGACCTGGGCGAGTGGCAGTTGCTAAAGTGTTTCCAGCCAGCCTAAATGGGCCTTGTATATCTGATAGCCAGATAAGGTGGCACTGGACGTGTTAAGAATACAGGGTGAAGTTCTATCGTTGCCGTTGTGCCAGTGGCTTCAGGACAGTGAGGATTTTGTTCAAGGCAGAATGTAAAATCATTTGCCTGTAAAAAGCAGTCAAAACATCCTTTTAAAGATTAATCGTGTTGTAAAAGTTTATCTGTAAAACAATCACCAGAAAATGAAACCACGGGGCTCGATTCTGCTTTTGCCAAAGTCAGCGTGACTCGTGAAAGGCAGGAGGGCCATCTTCCTCCCAAAACGTTGAGACACACTGTTGTAAAACTGGTTGTGAAAAGCCTCTTGCCTGCAAGCCAAACTTTAAGAAAGACGAACCGGGGAGGGGCGAGGAGGGGAAGGACCGCCAGGAGATTTGACTCAGCGTCCTACCCGCTCGGCTGCAGAGGGATGCGATGCTTTGTGCAATCTCCCGGTTTTGCGGGGGACGGGCCGGAGGAGGAGGGAGGGCACCCTGTTACACAAAACAGAAGTGGTGGTGTCTGTTGCTAGACGCTTTTTTTAACTGATGCTCTTTCTTTTTTTTTTCTTTTTCCGAAATGACGGGAGCGGGGAACATGAAGATTCTCCGCCGGGAGGGGGTGTGTATGTGTGTGCAGATACCCAGAGGGAGGGGACGTGGGGGTCCGTGCGTCTGCACCTCCCTACCCCTTGCTTTGCCTCTGTGCAAACACAAAATTTAGGCTCTGACAGACCCAAAATCCCCGTCGCCGTCCCGGCGGGGCGGCCCCGCTCCGGCGGGGCGCGAGGGGCGGCTCTTCCTCTGCAAACTTTCCCTTTCCCCTCCCTCGCCGCCTCTTTTCCCTCCTCTTCTCTCCTCCCTGCCCCTCTCGGCTCCCCGGCGGCGATGGCTGAGAGACCAGCGAGCACCGGGGGAGCTCCCCTGCCCACCTGGTCCTTGCCCGGTCCCCGCGGCCGCTCCCAAAGTGACATCTCCTCCTTCTCCTCCTCCCGGAGAACCTGCCTGCTCCGGTCCAACGTGGGCGGCTCAGGTAAGAGGGGAGGGAGGGGAGGGTCCTTGTGTCCGAGCACTCCGAGCCAAGCTCAGCGAGGGAATTTGGGAAAAGACATCCTCCTCCACACCCCACCCTGCCCTCTCAGACCTAGGAACGTCTTCTCTCGGTGGCCGAAGTGTGAGTCTCTCTTTTACGTGGTGCTTGATCTGTCCCTCGAGATGATGTTCGTCAAGTTCCTGGCTTTTCATACCCATGTTCTTAGGTCTAAATGACACCAATAAAGTCGTGGGTACCCACCTGTTTGCCAGAGCATCTTTGACTGCAAGGGCAGAAAAGCCCCAGGAAGGCTTCAAGGTGTATTGTGGGCACATCAAAACTCCTCGTCCTGCCCTGTCACACATCATGCTTCAGTTGTGTGTTAGGTTTTTACCTTATGCACTTACATTTCCTTCGAGATTTTTCATTAACAGGTGAGGCAAAAAAAAAAGTGAGGCAGTATCCCATTGTCCTCCTTCAGGAGATGACTGGGGTTGGCTTTGGGATGGAGTAGGCTTCCTGCTGGATTTAGAGTAACTTTGCTGTGTAAAATGAGAGGAAGTGAGGGTCCTAGTTTACACTGCAGGTATTTGAAAGTAGCCAAAGTAAAATAAATTTGCACTAGGGCTCTTCTTTACTCAGGCTGTTTTCTGAGGTTGCGTATTAAGGAAAATGAAATTCTCGTCTCCACACTGATGAGCACACTTTGAAAATGTGTGCTTGCCCAGTTGCAAATCAGCCCTGCTCTGCTGACTAAGCCAAGACAGTAGGTACATACGCCCCTGGCGATGTAGGTATTTTGGATGCACTCATACTCTCTACTGCACAGAAGTACCTGTGAACCACACCACCACAAGGGAAGCTCCAGAGCTCACTGGGGGACCTCTGCTGCAGCACAAGTAGGACAGCACAGTGCATAGTCGGGTCTGCAAGGGACCACAATGTCCTCTTATCTTTGCTCCTCAGGGAATATTAAGACGAAGCAGACCTTTTGCTTTGGACAGCTCAAATATATGGCTCTGCATGCCTGATGAGAGAGGGAGTAAAATATTGCTTGTCACATAGGAGCAAGTAGATTCAGCTTCTGGGGCCAGAGGCTGCAAGCTAAAACGACTCTGTGATAATTTTGTGCTCTACTTTTTATCACCTCTTCTTAAAAGTTGAAGGACATTTGGGACAGGAAGGAGGGAGGAGGTGTCAGTGTTTTGTCCAAATCAGGAAGGACTGCTTTTAGGTGTGAGGTGTATTTCAGCACTGTCTGGAGGAGTGCTGCCTGAACAACACCCTGTGGCTGCATGACTACACAAGATGCTGCTACCTGGACACAGAGGGATTGCCACAGAGGCTGGCAAGATTGAAGCTATGTCAATATTAGTTGTTTGTTAGCTTAGCTACAAAGACTAATAATGAGCTGGGTTCATTGTAAGAGACTGACAAATCCAGTGGAGGTTAAATGACAGTGTTTTGAAAGGTTGTTGTTTGTAGTTTCTTATACAGAAGATTCAGGCCTCCCTGTTGCCTTACTTGATTTTTTTCTTTTAATTTTCAGGATGTGCTTCCTGCCAGCAATTGACAAGAGTTGCTTTCTCTGGTTTTTATTTTTTCAACAACTTTTCTTTCATTCTGTATTTTCTCCATTGCTGCTTCCTGTATTTTTTTCCGACTTCTCATTTAGCACAGCAAAAATACTTACATGCTGCCACACAACTGTTGATTCCCCCTTTAAAAAGGAAAATATGCATTAAAGATGCAGAGCTTTTTAATTTTTAATGTGGTGGTTAGAGAATTGTTTTTATACTGAAATGCTATTAAAACAACCTGCTTTTTCATTCCCCTGCTAACCTGGAGAACACTCATAATGGGGACAGAATGTGAAGCACTTAGAGAAACAATATGAGCCTTATTACTACTTTTGCTTCTACCTCTGTCTCTAGCTGTACCATTTGATTAAAGTAGGTCGCTCATTTACATCAGATATTACCTGTGCTTCAGCTGCTTCATTTAGAAAAGAACGATTTGCATTTTAAATAACCGGCAAAATGTTTGCTTGCTGCCTGCTCCTGAAGTGATTCACTTGAAACTGCTGAGATCACGAGTTGCAGTTTCTGTTGCGTATTTGTCTCAGTTGTGCTGAAAAGATGGTATTGTCTCCTCACTCTCCATCACTGATGGGCTGGTAGCCCTACAGACAATTTGCACTGTTGTTTATTTTACCATCTCCTGATCTTCCATTCTCAGTGAAGGATCTGTTAAGAGGCAATATTTGTAGAGATCCTTCGAGCTAAGGGAAATAAAATAGCCCTTCTGAAAGCAGAGTTGGCAGTGGCTCATAAAATGCATCTGTTTCTTATTCTAAATAGTACTGTATGTAGCTCGGCAGTACAGAGAGCCTGGTCAAGTGGTCCCTGCCTGTGCTTTCTTACCCCACTCCTTCTTCAGCTATTGTCATATACTGAAAGTAGCAACTTCCTGGTATCACTTCACAGCATCTCACTTCATCTGCTGCAGTCCAGTTTGTGACAACAGTGTATTTTCAGGTGTTTTTTTCTTAAAGCTAGCCTTTTATTTTAGGATCAGAGATAGAAGTTTACTTAATTTCCCTCTCTGGGCTGTCACCTCATCCGTTGTTGTATCAGGCCTTTACTTTCCAACATCTGCTGGATTAAAATGATCTCTAAGGTCCCTTCCAGACTAGGCCATTCTATGATTCTGTGATTCTATGATTCTTGTAAGACTCTGGGTTAAACAAGGTGATTTTCATCGTGAGTAAGGGCAGCATGATCTACACTTTTGATTTAGACCTTGAAAAATTGTAGTGTCACTGAAGTTCAGAACCTCTGTGGCAAGTAGAGCATATACATCACTTCAAGATCATAGTACACTCCACCTGACAACTGGCTGGTTTGCCAGAGCATCTTTAAGAGATTGGTGAAGAAAAACGTATTCTCGTAAAATTTTAGAGCCACTCGAAGAGTGCTGCTTGAACCTAGATGGGGACTGAACTGAGACAAAGTCTCTGTTCAGAAGTTCCCAGAGCTGCTCCAAAGTCTAGATTTGGTGGCCATGGGGGCCAAGGGCAGCTCTCAGCATGAGCAGTGAGCCCCGAGGTGCAGGGGGAGGGTGCTGTTTCATACCAGCTGCCTTTGTGCTGTGGTTGTGAAGCGCCGTGTGTGGCTCAGCTACTGCGGTGCCCGTTCTTCATCTGCATGTCCACGTAGACGGTTTTCAGTTTGCTCTCTTTTTAGTGTTGTGAGTTTTGCTATACAGCCTTGCATTTTGTTCTGAAGGTAGTGAGGTTTGTGGTAAGGTGTATCTTGATGAAAAGGGAACTTTGCTACTCAGACCAGAAGTCAAAAAGCACCCATTTCTCCACGCTGGGATTGACATTGTCGTATTGTTGCAGTTCCTCTTGGGGTCTTACTCTTTAGTAAGAGGGAGAAGTTTCAGATAATTTGTTCTACTCCTAAGAAGCACACATTTCAGGTAGAGAGGTGGACTCCTCATGTGTGTTTCTCTTCCTCTCATGCCTTTTTTGATGCCTTTCTAATGACAGACAATGAAAAAACATGAAAACCACAACCACCTGAGAATTCAGACAGCACTTCATCAATACCTCAGGCTGTACCTCAGATGTTGAACTGCAGCAGAAAGTGAAAAGCTGAGTGCAGATGACAGTCCTGACTCAAAATTTGTACATCCCAGGATTATTCTGGCAATTTTTGTCTAGCAAAGTTGTCCTTTGCAGGTTCATTTATTCAAAATGATCATGAGATAACGCTACTGACTCCAGAAGAGGATGGGTGTAAGGATGGCTTAAACTCACTAACTTCCATGAAGAATCAAGGAAGATCAGAGTGGCAGTTGTTGGATGGGAAGAAAATCAACAGTTTTTGGAATTATTTGACCTTTCCATGATTAAGATCACTCTGCAAACTTATAAGTGACAGATTCTCTTCTTGAAGGGCAAACTTTCTGGCTGATGCAAAGGGAGTAAAATGTTTTTGACAGCTGCAGGTGTTTGAGCATCTAGAAAGAGTGAAACTCAAAAAACTCTTAGCTGGAGATGGACTTGACTATCCAGGGGCTTGGAACCTAGAGAAAGAGAAAAAATTTGGCTAGGTAAATAGTAGCTGTTAAGGTTTGCCTGTATTTCCCTCTGCACTTGTATTCCACAAAATGGTTACAGATTCCAGTTTCTTGGATCCAGTTTTCATATACACCAAGCAAGAATCCTACCAAGGTCTATGGCAGTTCAGTGTTTGTGAAGAAGATCTCAAATGTGCTTTGGGATGGTGGTTAGAAAGACGGTATTTTTCAGTCATCAGATAGGGGTGAAGGGAGAACAGCCTTATGTTGTGGAAGAACACTCATAACTAAAGTGTCTGGTTTTGTCACATTATGTGAAACTATGGGAGTTAAGGGAAAAAGTGATTCTTCGTTGTATCAAGCAGGACTTGTGTGCAACACAAATCAAAGTACAGAACTTTGCAAAAAGCCTGAGGCAGATAATTTGGGGCAGAACACTACAGTAGAAGTTAAGACAAATCATCGTTGTTGGGGATTTGGAAACTAAACTCAGCATGACTGTGTGATTTCCAAGAAATAGGGCATCCTGTCCTTAAGCCCACATTAGTATTTTCCCATCAAGTTGAAAATGTGAACTATTAGAAAGAGGCAGCAATCTTAACCATATGAAATTTGACATGTTTATAGAATTGAAGCACCTACTTCTTCATAATAACCTGGTAACATGTTTAGACCTCTATTTCATAATATTAAATCTCATTCCAATCATCCTTACATGTAACTTGTGGTTTCAGATTCAGGAAAAATCCAGCAATCATATGATATTTTGTACTACATACATTGGTAGAGTTTAACTCTACCTGAAAACCGATGTAATTTATAAGATTAGGTGGGCGTGCAGGGAAGAAGTGTGCACCAGAATATTGCCAGCCATTTCTGATGTGAATTTATACAATATTGCATATGAAATAAGAATTTGCCTGTTATATCCTGGACTAAAAGAAATTATTCCATACCAACTCTTGCAGAATAACTGGGATGCATTCTTGATATTAACCCAGATTAAGTGTGTAATGGAGAACACTGGGAACACAGGGAACACTATGATTTAGAAATACAAACCATGTATACTGTGCATCATTTACACATGACTCAGTTTCTAGGATGACAGCTTTACAAGCAAGTATTCAGATTTGGGCTCTGGGTCGAAAAACACCCCACAAACAAAAACGTAATTTCTAAAATGTGGTAATAATCTTCATGGTTGTCTATGGAGAAATTGGACTGCGAACATTTACAGCATAGGATTTAATGCATATTTTGTAGCAACTAATCAGTAGCTGACTGTGGGATCTGTTCAGCATTTTGCTGCTGTGTGTTTTAGTTTCTCAAGGCCCTTTGGCATTTAGAACTTCCTGCTGGTGTGTGGCTTCTAGCAAGTAACCATTTAATATCAGACCGCATGGCTGATGAAGCTAGCTAAGGAGTTAGCTGAAGAAGACTTTTTACTCCTTCTTTTGCTGAAGGTGAACAACTTGTTCCAAATAAAAGCATTTGTTTTTGTTTTAAAATCTAAATATTTCATCTGTCAAATCCATCATTAGCATAAATCATTTATCTTTCTTCTACATCCCCACCCCCACCTCCTGCTCTTTTTGCCTTTATTTCCTGAAAAAGCAGGCACTATTTATAGTCAAAGGGGTTGGCAGTTTTTTTAAAGATTGGTGAAGAATTTAAATTTTTATTTATTTTGGCTTTTTGAATTAAGAATCTTTTCAGTGCCAGAAATCCTGTAGGATTTCAGTTTTTCAGTAACACCAGTATTAGTCTTGCTTCTGAATTTTTAGTATTTCTCATTGAATATAGCATAAAGCAAAGTTATCTTCAGGGGTAATCTTTTCTTTCTTTTTTATTTTTTACCCCTAGCTTTTTCTCTATCATTTTGCTATCTTTAACAGGTGCAGAAGTTATTTTTTCTCAGGTGCAAACCAAGTGATACAAAAGGAAAAAATATCTACAACACAATAAATCAGTGTTGCAAGTTCAGTCACTTTTCACTTAATCTTTGAAACTGTCAGTCTTAAAACCCACCACAACAAGGGATGCTCTTGCTTTTCATTCATGGGGAAAGCACTGTGACCTTCCTCAAACACAACCGAGTCAAGACTTCCTTCAATGGTGAGCTGAGAGAACTTGTTCCCCATCACACACTTTTGTTGCAGAACTGGGCTTTTAAGATGATGTGTTTTATAAATCCTTTGGTGTTGTTACAATTTTTGAGTTTTGAAAGGCTGAAGCAGTGAAATACTAGTAAAATTATATAATGGGCTCAGCAGCGTTGGCACTGCTTTAACTGAAGCTTCAAAGCTGCTGTGCTTTGCAAGTCTGCTCTCAGGTAGCGGACTTCACAGCAAAGAGGAGCTAAAGAGCAGCTTAAACCATTGCATGCTTTGGTATTAAGACACTTTTCTACCCCCCTCTCATCTCAGGGTTCTTAAATATTTCTGGCACATTTTGCACAGCACTTCCGATTTCTCACGTTGTTGTTAAAACCGCTTGGCCACACAGAGAGAAATGCGGGGCCAAACGATAACAGAGCTGGGAGAAAATATGGAAGACGAAGTGTTCTACCAAGGACAGCAATGTGATGACACTTGACACAATAAAATGCTGCATGCAGATGGCTTCTCTTTGGAGTAATGATCATATTTTTTTACTAAATGGTTTGGGTTTTTTTTCAGAAAATGTAGCATTTAATAGCTATTTTTAATTAAATATGTATTTTAAAGCTCAGCCTACATTTTGTTAAAGTTTGCACAATTTATGCAGAAAAAATCTTGTCTGGGGAGAGTGGACTCCTATTAAAAGCAGTTATTTTCAGTTTCCCTTCAACTTCTGACATAACTTCAGCCTTGCACACAAATTGTGTTGCCTTAAGGAATTTGCCCAGTTACACAGTACCACACGATATTTCTGTCAGCTAGATGCATCAGTTAGTATTTCAGTTTTGGCACCTTCACCGGATTCATTCGTATCCAAACTATACTGGAAATAAAAGGCACTCATTTCTTCCTTCCTTTCACCTTCTCCCCATTCTTTCACTCTCCTCTTCCCTACTAGCTTCTTTTCTATCTCTTCATGTCTTCCAGCAAATCTCATTTATATCGTGACGATCCCCCACCTAGCACTTTTGATGATCCTATGTCTAGGTCTGGCTGTCTATGTGTTGCCAGTTCAACTCTGATACACTCCAGCGCTTCTCAGGTGTTGGAGGCTCTTTGGCCCCAGACTCTGAAATGGGAATGGACTAGGAACCTACAAACATTTAGTTTATTTTCTGACTGTCACAGGGAGATAAAGATCAGAAATTGTACAGGCAGAGCAGAGATTCTTTCAATTTTAGGAATCCACTGGGAAGGGGGAAAAAAACCCTGATCTCCTAATGATTCTTTAAAAAACGGGTTGCTGAATGTTAGGAATGGAGAAGTGCTTCACAGCCTTTTTAAGATAAAGCTTGGCACAGTCGTGAGGATCAGGAAAAGGCTGAATTCTGGCACAATTCCTGAATTATTTAAAGTTGTTAAGTTAGCTACAGTTTCTTCAAATACAAATGTATTCCAATGAAGTAAGAGTTACCTAAAACCCCACTTTTGTTTGTTTTTTTTGTAGAAATAATCTTGATTTCAGGAGCATTTCTGGATTTTCAGGAGAAATATCTGACAAAATTTGAAAATGGTAAACTGCCACCTCAAAAAATCAGTTCAAGTTTTTTAGAATTTTTCATCATATGTAAATTTGATACAAGAGGGCTTTTTTTCTAATTTAAGATGTGGGAACAGGAACGAAGGCAGCAGAGAAGTGTCAGAATTTCCGTGGCACAGAAATGTGATTATTCTCAGGTGCCCTAACCACCTATACAAGGCAAGCGTAACCACCACTACTTTACTTTGTCATGGCTAAATCATTGGATATCAACTTCTTTAAAGGTTCAAATGCCTTCTTGAAAGAATAAGGTTGTATAAGGAAGTGTTTATTGGAACCGGGCCCTAAAGAGCAAAGTTCCCCCTCCAGAGCATGTTTTTGCTTTTTCTGTTTTTTATTTGGGAGAATCACAGCTTTTAAATACTAACATACACAGTACTCAAGAAAATTATAGGCACCAAGTAGAATTGGTGCTGAGGTATTTTTCTGTGTCAGCTCCAAGCACAGTAAAGAAGGGATTGTAGTGTTTTTGCAGTTGAATGTGTCTTAATTGCAGACTTTCTTTGTGTTCAGACACAGGCAGCTATATTTAAACTTTGTGAGTGAAGGATAATTAGCAGTCATCTGCTTGCCACTTTTTATTTCCTCTGTTGCCCAATGTCAGGCCTGACAGTTAATGTTAGTGGTTTAAACCACTGATGAAACTGTGAACTTTTTGTCTGAATAAAGATGACTGCTACCAAAGTGCAGCACGAAAAGGCAGCTTCTACAAGATGTAATTCTGATTCTTTTTATGATTAAAAGCAGTTTTGGCAAGCTCAGGAGGACTGGATTTGAAGTAAGTCCCTTTATTTACACAGCCAGAGCAAGTGTGATCCATTGGAGACCAGCGGACACCCCAAGTCATGACATGAACGGCTTTAGCCCCCGGGATGGAAAGCTGCTTTCATTACGTGGGCTATAGGCACCTCTGTCTGTGTTCATCTGAGTAGACTCTCAACTCTGTATCCTTCTGAGGAGGAAGGAGCAAGAGATACAAGGTGTGATAAACTGACCATGACCCCTATTCCCCATGCTGCTATGGGAGAGGACATAGAGAATTCAGGAGCAAAGCTGAGCCTGGGAAGAAGGGAGGGGTGAGGAAAAGGTGTCTTTAAGATTTGGTTTTATTTCTCATTAGCCTATTCTGTTTTGATTGGTAACAAACTAAATAAATCTTCTTCTGCAAGATGAGTCTGTTTTGGCTGTGACCATAACTCATGAGTGATCTCTTCCCATCCTTGTCTCGCCCCACGAGCCTTTCATTATATTTTCTCCTCCCCATCCCACCATGGGGGAGGACTGAGGGAGTGCCCGTGTGGCTTTGCTGCTGGCTGGGCTTAAATCATGACAGCCAAGAGGAAGAGTTACAGCTCCCCTGGGGTAAAACATCTTTCTTCCAGTCGTTTGACTTTTGAGCCCTGAACATTTGAAAAAAAAATAATGGTTTCTTCCTGTTATGCCTTGATGCAAACAAAACTGCATGGCAATATTTCACACTGTGTTTATTTTAGTGAACAGCAAATCCAAAAAATGTGCTGCCACCCAGCTATTTAAGTCTTTGGAGAGACATCTGCTATGAATTTTGCCTTATTCTTTGGAAGTTGAGATAAACAATAGCTTTTGATCTGCAAATAGCAAAAATAATTTTGGGGAAAGATTTCCAAAGGATTGATGCAGTAATTTTCAGAGATTTTTTTATTTTTATATAGTCAGCTTGGGATTTGTCTAGTGGGATTTTCACATGGTGAACTGGTGAACGTATATATGACTCTTCTAGGTGATCTCAGCTCACAAGCCAACAGCACCCATTTCAGTTTGTGATACGGATGTTTGTCACTGGGCACATGGAACATGAGCACGTTGTACTAATGCTTGTGCATTTAGTGGTCTATCAGAAACAGCGTCTGAAAGCTACAGCCTCACAACACAGGATCTGCCAGACCTCAAGGGAAACAGCAAAATAAATGACTTTCTTCCAGCTACAGGGGTGAAAGACTTTGAGAAGAGCTTGAGACTTCAGATGTGCCGCCTACTCTTTTTTTGGCTCTGTGTCAAAGAGCTCTCCTGATCATCACTAGACCCTGGAAGAAAGATCCTCCCCTTGCAGCTTCCATTGGGACAATTAATGCCTTTAACTCGGTGCCTGCCATGGAGGCAGTGCCAGGAGACAGGTAGCTCATCCTTGGGTGAGGAAAGGTGACACACCATCTCAAAATAGCAAGGTGATTGCCTAATAAAAAGTTAGGCACTACTTTGAAACCACTCAATTCAAGCTGGGTTAAGTAAGATGCAAACAAATCCACTTTTTTTTTTTTTTTTTTACATTGTCTAGATAATGCAGTTGTCGGTTTTTCAAAAAGAGGAAGGAAACATCACCAACAGAGCTCATGCTGGCAAAATATCTGTAACTGGTGTACTAAATTCAGGAGGAGAAAGACTCATCACATGTAGTCTTGGTTCAGCAATTTAACCAAAGATTTTGTGTACTTATGTCTTCTGTGAAGTTTGTAACAATATTGTCTGGTTTGGATGGTTTTGCACTTCAGCAAAATTGTTTTAATTTCTTAAAATTAGAAATTATCTATTGCAAGCAACACACAAGCTGATATCACATAAATCCCTGGAAAGTGGAAGTAGCTCAGCTTTTGCAACTTTATTGCGTTTTTGTGTAAACTCTGTGGGGAAAAGATATTTGTTCCACTCATTCTAGGCCAAGATTGTAGAAGTGCTGCAAACACAGGAGGGGATGTGTGTAAGGGCGGTTTCTTAGGAGTGGGATTTATTGGGCTGAGGAGTAGTCTCCCAGGAGGAACAGTGAAAACTACCCTGCTTTAAACACTTAAAACCAGCACTAGAAATGCACTGAAAAGTTTATGAAAAGAAACTGTTTCGCAGCAGCAATGAGCAGGGTCTTTTGCAGTTTTTGAGATGTTTTTTTCACTGATCTCTGCTTAGGCCAAGGCAGAAATGACAGTGGGTGACACAGGACTGAGCATACAAGCCATCCATCTTTACCAGGCACACTGGGCTTGGAAGATAAAGATGGATCTTGCTTTTATTTTTTTTCGGGGAGGGGGGGCACACATAGATGTGGCTGTTCCATCCAGCCATCTGTGGCAGGATGCCCTTGCCACTTCCTTTAAAAGCAGAGGGAAGCAAAAGAGATGGGAAGGAATTCTGTCAAGAGGCAAAGAAATAATTGAAAATAAGATAAGTGAAATGAAAGGACAAAACAAAAGGAAATTCTCCCTTAGTATTTTGAAGAGGAGTTGGGTTACACTCACTTTTACCCTAGCTTAAGATAAATATATATTTAGATGAGTTTAGGTGAGTAGTTAGAATATTTAAATTAATTCTAGGTCTTTGAATAAACGAGTTTTGTCTGCCTTCTAACTCTATTGCTATTCTGAAAGAAATGATATCAAGGAGATTTTAATTCAGGCACTAATTAGTGAAATGAATTCTAATACTTACTAGAACTCCATACTTATGTGCCAGTGAATTTATCTCAGTTCTCTACCCCACAGAGGAAATTAATCCCAGAAAACTAAACTTTGTGCATATCGGATATAAAGTAAATGAGATTAGATGTTAATTTTTTAAATACAAACATAATGGGAGAGAGGACAAAAATCTGGGAAGAGCTATGTAGATGGTAATAGGCATCTCTTTTAGACTCAGGCTTAGGTGCTTCAAATTACACACATTTATAAAAAGGACTCAAATTTTAAAAATAGATGCAAGCGATTTATTGTTCTAATCCCTTTACATGTCAATAAAAAATATCAAAAATACAAGCACTTTTCAGTAGTCCTAATCTCTATTTGTTAATGGGGAGCTTAATCTTTTAGAAACAAAGTGGTTGCAAGAGTGGTTTTGATGTTTTGTGGCAATTTGGGATCACTGTGAAAATGATGTTGGCCACTGTAATAATTATACTGAGAAAAAATCAGAAGCCAGCTTCAGTGGCATTTGTTAGATGCCACATGTCTGTAGGGTTCGCTCTGATGCTGAAGACTCCTTCAGTAAAGACTGGTGTGATTCAGGGAACCAAAATTCCTTGCTTATCTTCTAAGGGAGTATCCTTCCTCCATGCCACTCTGAAGGATGTAATGTCCCTGTGAGCGGATTGCACTGAGCCCGGGATTTTCTGTAATAGCACCAAACATTGACTGAGTCATGTGGATAGTGGGCGTTGAAATGCTCGGCCATAGAACTGCAGAGCAGTTTTTAGTAGGGGTGCATATTTTATACATAAAATCGCAGTACGCGTTCTTCTGTTGAGAATTCACAATATACAAGGAATAAGAGCACATCAGGTACGTCTTGCCCATTGGCTCTGATAGATTTTTGGATACCATGATGTGTGTATGTATGAAAAAATAACTAACCACCTTCAGTTCAGTCCAGTTTATTTAAACATTTTTCTAAACCACTGAAATACAAGTATCTAACTACCGGGCTCTTGGAGACTTGCTTTCTCTGCTAGAAAATACAGAAACACAGCCACAAGGAAGGTAGAAAGGCACTGCTAACTGTCAGGCATCTCCAAGAGAAAGGCTGAAGGCTGGCCAAGTGGACCCTCGCTCTGAACAGAGTTTGCTTATGGCACTTTAAGACTGCCACAGAAGGAGAAAGGGCTGGGCACCCCTTTCCATCTCTAGTCTGTGCTGACTTTTTTCCACCCATTTCAGTTTATTTGGCATAGTGTTAGTAGACAGTACAGATATTTTGATCTCTCTGCAAACGCATTGGCTTTGAGGGCAGGGAGGAGACACAGCACTCCCAGCAAGGGGAGCATGTCAGTGTGGTCCAGCCAAGCTGTCACTGTGACTGTGACCCACTGGAGCTTCACCTTCAGCTGCTGTGCAGCCTTCTTCTTTGAAATGCAGCAGTACGCTGCCACTGAAGTCTACTGCAGTGTTCCTGCCTTGTGATTTCATTGTGACTTTCCAGTGCTTAATACTGTTTTGGTCTGGCTCTTACAGTCACATTCTCAGTTGATCTTTTCAAGAGTTGCTGGGCTTCTTTGGTGCTGAAAAACTTCTGAAAACACAATCCTGCCATGCCCAAGCATTCAGAAATTATGAGAAAGGAAAATATGCTGGTTTTTTGTTAATTCTAAATGAAGTTATAATGTTTTCTATGTCATCCTCATGTTTCTGCAGGCTTGATTCATGATGTTGGTATACTTGTGGCTGGCAGGGCTTTGGCTCAGGCTGGAATTACATCGCTGCAGCTTTTACCCCTGGAAGGCCCTTCAAAACAATTTACAAACATGAGGTGGTCTGAAGTTCAATATCACAGTCCTTTGGAAGGCAAGAGTCTCTTTGGGGCCAGACTGCTTTTTTCTTCCGAGTTCCAGCTTCTTAAGAAAATCCTGATATAAACAGGTGTGAGATGCGTTAACACATTTTGTGATTGCCTAAGCTCAAAAATGATCAAAATAAATGTGGGATTTTTTTCTAAACAAAATTAAGGACCGAGTAGAAAGCATCTAAAGCAATTTCACAGTAGGTGACATCATACAATAACTTCTACTTTTTTCCTGTGAAAGCCCTATAAAAGAACACTCGATGATGTGGGGGTCTCCAGGCAGCCTAGCTTCACGCAGAAAGGGTCTCCTCATGGGATGAAAGCCCTGCCTTGGCTCCTTGTTACTTAGGCAGGGACAGGAAGAGTGGGGGATTGTCCATGATGCAGAGTTCCTCCAACTCTTCTACCCGTGAGTGGGAATGGGACATCTTCTCTGACATGAGGGATGTTATTTCCCTCCATACAGCAAGTCCATTTATTATGGTACCAAAAGAAGTGGGAAGGTCAAGGGGAAATCTAGGAGGAAAAAAGTACTAACTCAGATAGCAAAAGAAAATGGAAAGGATTTAAATGTGAAAAATCCCCAACAGGAACAGAAGCAATTACTTAATTCCCGTTTTTTGTACCTTTTTTTTTCCCCAGTCCCACCATTATGTCCACAAACAGAGCACATGATTTTTTTTTTTTTTTATCTAGAAAAATCAGCTCTGCCTCTTCCACTTTATATCCAGCAAACTATATTTGGACTTAGCAACATGATTCCTGTTTAGTGGAAAATCTTCATTCTCTGGATCTTTTGCACTGCAATGTCTATCAAGTGGGGGAAAAGCAGGGATGTCCTCTATCTAGCACCAATTGCTGCAGAAGCCCATCTGCCTGCAGTGTCCAGCAGAGTTGACGTGCTGTACCCTTACCAGCTCCAGCTCTGCCTTGAAGATGAGATTGTATGCAGATCAGGATTTTCAAATAGGTCAGTGAAGGAGCCAAAAACTACAGACTCCACAAAAGAAAACAGCAAATGAGAAGGTCGGTGGCTAGTTTGAGAGCACCAGGATAGAAGTTCTCTGGGGCTCCTGGCACAGGTGGCAATCACAGTGAGGGGGGAAGGGGCAGCTGTGCCTATGGGGAGGAGCGGCTGGGGGAGGTGACCCAAATGGATCAATCACAGCATTCCTTCCCATGGTGCTCAGTATATAAATGCCTCTAAGGAGAGTCCTGGGCCCTTTAGTGTCTGTTGTGTTGGGAGGGTTGCTTTTGTCATCTCTTCATGTCTTGCTGGTGTTTCTGCTTCCTGTTTTCCCACTGCAGAGCAGCCACATTCATCGAGGCATGTTGTCTTGCCCTGACTCTGGGTGGGAGTGGCACAGCTCCTTTTCTGTTTGGTTTTTTTTTGGGCTGTCGCTGGGGCTCTGGGCTTGGGCACTCCCAATTGCTGGTGAATCCAATCAGGGACGTTTCTGCTCAGCACCTAGTTGTCATCTGGAGGCCATGGGATCCTTGTTAGCATATTCTCTTGTATCTTTGAATATATTTGTATACCTCTATAATATCTGTATGCAGTTTAACATCTTTGTTATTGTTTTTCTTTTCTGTTAAACTGATTTAAGTTGTTGGGGTTTTTTTTTCAACCTCAAAATATCTCTGTCTAGTTCCCTCCCCTTGGAGGGTGGTGAGGGAATCATAGACTGTGGCTGTCAAACGTTACTGGCTGGCCCATCCTTAATTTATGACAGTTTGCATTATAGAGATTTCCTGAAGAAAGTCGCACCTGTGAGTAATCTTTTTTTTCTGTGTTAAGAATGTATAAGGCAAGTGAGCTTTCTTTAACCTTTGTTCATGATATTTCTTGTCCTACAAGGCCCAACGGCTTTGGTAGCCTTCCTGCTGCAGGAAGAGGGAAATGGAAAAAAGTTGCAGAAGTCAGGTTTTTTGGCTTTTGTGAGGATGCTTGTTTATCAATGTAATACTGAAATGGGATATTGTGCCCAGCCATAAAGGGATTAATCCCCCTTGTAACTCTTGTTTTGTAACTTCTTATTTTATCTAGTTATTTTTGGTAGGACTTAAGAGCTAAGAGCATCTGGTCTTGTCACCACTAAAGCTGAGTTGTATGCCTTTGTATGCCTTACACCGTGTGCTCCCAACTGTCCATTTGGTTTTGTGACCCAATTGCTGCACCTCCCACTACCAGTCACCTCAGTACATTTGTTTAGGTGCCTTAACCTCCCCAACTACCGGGGGACTGCTTGGGGGAATGGGGGGAATGTTTTGTCTCAGGGAGATGCTGCCATGTGAGGCTGATACACTAGATGGGGTGGTTGTTAAGCTGATGAGCAAAGACCATCTCTTCCGTGCAGGATTTCTGCCTGGATCACCCACCTGCTCCTGGATGATCTGAAATATGGTTTTGTTTATATGAAGTGAGCAGTCCTGCTGCAGCAGAGTTGGTAGATAACCCTGAACTGTTTTTGCCCAGTTTCTGCTACTTCCCAGGTGTAATCATGGCAGGATTGTCATTAGTTTTGGCGTCCTTAAATGTGAACTCAGCTGTCTTTAACAATAGAAAGCTGGAGTGGAATGGTACGGCAGTGTTTTGAATTTGCCCACTGCTGCCTTTTTTTTTTTACCTCCCTAATCTATAAAATGTGTGTTTAAATGACACAATGTTATTATCTGTAGTTGCTTTTCCTGTAGCCGAGGTAATGCTGCAAGCTTGGCATTATCAATTGTGCTGGTGAAATTGGATCTCCTTGTAGTATTGATTCTCCTGTACTTTGGTCGGATCTTGCGGGTTTTGTATTGATCTGTTGAAGACACTGCTGAGTGGGTGAGCAAGATATGTCGTCTGTGTTTGGAAACTAATAAAAGCTCTTATTCTTTGTTGGCAGCCTGTTGCACACCTGGACACTGATCCATTATTAAGGAAGTCAGCTTTAATTAGAACCAAGTTTTCCAGTATTTGTACAGAGTGCTCTGACCCTGGTCCACAGCAAGTTCATTAAGGGAGACTCTCAGATCAAGTTGTTCATTTATTGTGTACTCTGAAAATAAAACCATTAAAATGTTTGGACTTTTTTTCTGTATGTGCTTAACCTGAAGTAGTCTATTCTAAAACAAAACTGGATGGGATCTATACAATGTATTCAGAAATACATATCTAGATCTCCATTGGCATTGTGTATTGAAGTAGGTATTGCTTACCCTGTTGCTCTTTTTTTGGCCTGCTAGAGATTTAGATTTGATATATGCAGCTGTAAGGGCAGATGCGGAATCCCTTGACTGATCTGAAAGAGCCTGAAAATAGGAATTCTTTCTCCCAGCATTAGAACGGCTTTCTACCGAAGTCTGAGAGATACCACTCATTCTTTCCAAACTCAAAACAGTTTTATGGCAGAAAAAACTTTTGTTTTTTTCTTTCTTTATTCTAGGAGGAGGTAGACTTAGTGTTTTGCTTTTAGACTGTATTTTACAAAAAGCAACCCAGTATGCTAGTATGTGTGCAACATGTGTTTTTTCCCAATTTGAAATGAAAGTATAGACACTAGGTATATGACTAAAAGTAAGCTAAAGCAGTTTTCCCATTATGTGTCCTCCAAATGAAACATGAAAAGAATGCTTACTAAATTATTATCAAAGTATTTCTCAATTATTTATTCAATACTGCCTGAAACGATCATGAAAAGTGACCCAGTTTAACATGACTGTGTCATTTTATTGAATGTAATCCATGTCCTATAAAATTATAGCATTGAAGTACTACAAACAAAATCAGAACTCCAGGAAACTATGTCTGTAAGTTCTGGCCACCTCCCACATATATGTGCAGAAGAAGGGGGAAAAAGAAAGTAAAAATAAAGGCCCTTACAATAGCTCTTATTAGCTAGGTCCCAGCTGAGTACAAGATTCTAGCATCTATCCTCTTCCAGTAACTCCCAAGCGGCCATGAAAGCACCTGCCAGATTAAGGAGCCAAAGCTCCTTTGCTCTACAGCACCCACAAGAAATTCTTGGTGCATCTCAGCCCCAGTGACTCAAGAATGTCCAGAACTGCTGCACGTTTTCTGAAAGCTTCGGGGGCAGGCTGTGTTGCTAAAGCAAGGTGATGGAAGATCTTCATGTTCTGGACTCTGGAGAAAGAGGCATGGTGTAGTTTCATCCAGATCTTGAAATGTGTATTTGATTACATCCTTATGTCAGAATAAAAAGCATAGTTGGTTTTGAATTCAGATGCAATATTGATGCAAACAGAGATGCAATAAATAAGGTGGCCTAGCTTACTGCTTGTTACAGCCTTAGAACAACAAAGAATCTGAATGCTTCCTTTAGGTTAACTGTTCAGCATGATTCAAAAGTGATTTAGCTCTTGATTTGAACATAAAAGCCTGTGGGAGATGTATAGCAGAGAATCTGCAAGTTCCGACTAAACACACTTGAAGATTTGCCTATTGCACTTGACCTTTCATAAAATAAAAATGTGATAGTTAAATCTGTAGTAGGAGAGTTCTTTTTGTGGACTGGTCTAGTTCGAAAATTGAAGTAATTTGCTTAGTTATCTTTAAACATCTTTTTGCCAAAGGAAGGATGACAAAATTAATACAAAGTCACTAAAAATGTTAAATTACTAAAATGTTAAAGGACTTGTATAACTATGCAGAGAAAAACTAGGCTGAACAGCTATTTCTCACACGGATAAGCATTGACAGGATTGTTCCTTTAATTCATACGGGTTCATGGAAACATGTGGGGCCAGCACAATCTTCTTTTTAGATCAGTTCTCTGCCATGTATCTTGTAAACCATGACAGCAACTTGAGAGCATATACCATGATTTTTATTCATGCTCATCCTACTTCACTACTGTTGCTTTGTCCCCCTCTATTTACTGGGTCTCTCTATGGGTTCTTGTGCTTAGTTTGTAAGCTTCCACTGTCACTGACAGCCCTCACTCAGCTCAGTGGCTGCCTTGACCTGGATCATCCACACTGCACCTGGAAGAAGCTTTTTCCTTTTGATGTAGCAACTCAACCCTTTGTTTGGAGGCCCCTTTTCCAGGATTGGCTGGCAAGGGGTGGAGGTGGCCTGGCTGGGGAGTGGGGAGAAGGGGAAAGGACAAGTGAGTGTACAGTGCTGTCTCATCTGCCTCCATGCTTGAAAGCCAAACAGGAAGATTAATTACCTGGGTCTGTGTTATGGTTTCTGCGTAGGGCTTCCCAGGGCAAACCATGGCTGTGCCAGCAGAGTCACAGCAGAGCACCCTGCTGTGTGGCGGGGGAGCTGAGCTTGCTGCATGGGCTCAGGGCCATCTACTTTGGTGGATGACCTTGGCTCTTGGTGAAATGTGTTTTACAAATCAGTGTTGCTTGGCAGCGCCCTTGTCTCAGGTGTTTTATAACAAAAGGTGGAGAACAGTTAGACTAAAATTCATCCCAGGAAGGTTCTAGAATGAGTTGCACTGGGCAACTGGCAAGGACTTAGGGAGCAAACAAGTCCTTAACTGAATAAGAGAAAATGTGTGGTAAATCAATTTGATTTTTCTCCTCTTGGAGAGTTAAGTTGCCTAGTGAAGCAAAAAAAATAGATGTATCTTGATTTGATATATCTTGACATCAAAAAGGTTTTGAGACTGTTCCACAGGACTGGTTTAGATGTAAACTAAAGAAGCATGACTTAGATGTAATCTCCACAAAGTAGATGTGCAACAGTTTGATAAATTGCTTCCAAAAAAAAAAACCCCCAGTAATTTTTTTCATTGGTAGTTTTCTGTCAGACTAAAACAGAATCCCAA
>NW_009728135.1:0-26949 GCF_000703405.1 Apaloderma vittatum | reverse complement strand
CTTTGGCCCAGTGGGATTACAGAATACCAAAATTTGCAACTATTACCAAGCCAGGAAAGTTGCAAGCAAGGAGAACAGCATGGGGAGAGAGAACGGTTTTCACAAATTGAAGCAAAGAGGTAATACAGCTTTCTGCAATTGGCATATTCCTCCTTTGATCTGGTTTTCATATAACTATGGCACACAAAGAAGGTATTGTCAAAATCCAGGTGAAATTGCAAAGCACTTGAGAGGTTAATCACTGTCAAGTAATTTATGCCCAATGCTAAGGTTTTGTAAGGATTTAAAATAAAGATGTTTGAAAAAATGCTGAAGCTGCCAGATATAAAGGTACCATTTCAAGTCTTCACAAAAATGCTTGGAGTTTGGGTTTAATGGACTTGAAGATTGTGGCCTTAGAAGGGCAAGTAGGGAGCAGAATGCTTGGGAGGGTAAGACAGCATATGTTTGTGCCATTTATCCACATTGCTAAACTGAAAGCAAATTAAAGGAAGGGAATTACTGAAAGACTGTATGTCTATGCTCAAAAACCAAGATGGACAATAGGAAACCAAAGAGGAAACAATCTTCATTGTAATCCCATTCTCCAGGCTGATCACAGTGATAAAAGAAAAAGATGCCAGCAGTGAGATAATTAGCTGTTTCAAATTCATTAGACTTTAATAATTCAAACTATTAATAATGCAAATAAGAACATTTCAAATATATTTTTGCAAGGGTCTTTCTATAATATTCTCTTCCTCATTGAAGCAAAGACTCTTACACTTGTCACCAACCCGCAATGTAAAGAGAAGGGCAATATAGCTCTGAAATACCTAACTGCCTTTTGTAAAAGCTTTAATGAGCTTTTTCGTATTGCTCTCAAGAGGGCAGCTTTCCCTGCTTTTCTAAATATGCCCTCCAGGCAAATTCAAGCAGCATGTTCCTTATGAGATGTTATTTTTAGGAGTAAGTGAAGCAGGTTGCATTGTTTCCCCTCCTACACCTTTGCTGATGCTTTAATATAAAGACCTGTAGTCAAAAGTTAATTGCAACATCCTAGATTGCACACCAAATAGGTACTGTAACTGCAAGTGAGTGTTATTGTAAAGGGAAAAGAAAGGGAACAATGCCATACAAACGTTGCTTTGCAGTTCTTATGTCTGATTACCACACCAGGAAATCAGTGCTGACTTATTTGCCACAAAAAGAATTAAACTGCCTCGCACAACACCCTGGGAATGGATGCCCAGGTGAAAGGCATGTTATAATAAATAGGATATTTTGGAAAGAAAGGAAGGAAATATCATAAACCACCTTGTCATGCATATTTGGCCCCTTTTTGAGCTTTTATGACGTTTTATATGCTGTTTCACTTAGGAGAAATTGCTAATAGAAACAGAAATATCTTTGACTTCTTCATCTGTTTGTACACCAAGTTCTATTTCCCTGAAGACAGTGGGAGTCAAAAAAAGAGCACATAATTTCATTGCTTGTGGCTCAGTCTTTCTCAACTGACATTTGGTCTCTAAGTTTTATTTTCTATGTGATACCTAAAGCAGATAAGGACGAGTTTAGCAAATGCCAAAGTGAACACAGACATTTGTGTGACTGATAAGGGTACTGAGAGTTAAATTACATATACACCAACAGGCAATTGATTCGCCATGCTTTCTGAACTTGAGAAGTGAAATTGGTATTTGACTGTGAGTCATTAAAAAGAAATATCCTTTGGTGCAAGCGTGAAACACCTTGTACTAGTAGTATCTGGAGCTGTGGTTCTAGTCTAGCTGGATCTATTGAGCAGGTTGATCATGCAGAGGAAGTTCTGATTCATGAATATCTCACTTAGAGTCAGGAAACAGGAGGTAAAGAAGACACAGTGGGAAAAAAAAAATGAGTGTTTTTATTTCGGGGGTCTCTGCTGACGTGATATTAATGAACTCAGTTTAGGCATCCGGGTATGCTACCCTGTTACACAGCCCATCTGGCCTCCTGCCTAAGAAGGAGGAAAGTAATCCTTGCAACTCAGAGCCTGAAGTAATAGTTACCCTGAGCTTCAAGATGTGGAGTGTAATTCCATCAAATATCATACAGATACCAGTTGCTTGTATGGGTGCCATAACTTGGACTATATATGGATAAAACAAATCTCTTCTATGTGGAATAGATGTTGCAGCTAAGGGAGAATGCAGTCCCAGTACAGTAATATAAAGAGTAATTTGTAATTTAATATATAAATACAGATAATATATTTTTTTAAAACTCATTTGGGAGAATACACTCTAACAATGTCCTTTACTTGGGTTTGGTTAGGTTCTCCTGCCATTCTCCTTTCCAAATACTGCAGAACATCTGGCAGCACCTAACAGTGCTCCTTTATTTAATGGTAACTTGTGGCTGATGGATTTTACTTTTTTAATGTGTGCTGTGGGGTACAGAAGCAACGCAGTTTAGCACTGAGGTCTATGTGATAACTTGCAGGACGTCAGGGGAAGATGCAGTAAGGTAACAAGCTGAAGTTATACCTCTCATTAGTGAATCTTGTCAAGTGAGTCCTGGTTGCTTCTAATGCATGTCTGCATGGACTTCTGTCTCAAGATTCAAGTTACAAAATGCTGACCTGCAAAGAGACAGCCAAGTTTGTCTGGCTAAATGTACAGTGCATGATGTACATCACATGACTTCACACTAGCAGATGTTCATCAGCTTTCAGACTCTGAAAGACTTCTTTTTCGTTCTCAGTATTTGATCATTTTCCTAAGGGTGGCTTTTGTCATTGAAGTGATAATTGCCTAAATTTTACTTCAGCTGGGAGAGAGGGTCAAGATAAATGCCTCAAATGCACTCTTCTATGCCATTGCTTAAGTAATTTTTCACATTTTTATTCATGCTACTTAAACTAACATAATAAGAATCTCCCTGATCCTTAATGCAAACCTGACCACATGCTTTATGTCTCAGCCCTACTGAAGCAGAAGTTTTGTTGTTGGCTTCACCATCAGTGGGGTATCACCTCAGATCCTTGGACCAGGATATATGGTCTCTCCTTGGTTTTCCTTTACTGCATTATCTGTTAGCCGATTTTAATGGAAAGCAGAAAGAGCTATGTTTATGCCTCTCCATGAGGTTCAATTCCTTCTCTTTTTACTGTACCTAAGCTTGCAAGAGAGAAATTTGCAGAATACACATGTGGAAAACTGGTGGGCAGAAGATAAGATCCAGAGATAAGAAGTGGGGTAAAATGTTTTGTAAATCTATTATATGCAGTCATTAAGGCATGATAGAAGTCTTGTATTTCACTTCAGCAAGGATGGTGAAGACTGGCCTTTTCACAAAGATTCATAGCACTAATGCCAGAGGGGTTATTAGGTTTGACTTGAGCGATACAAGCCCTTAAATTACTCTCATTTATCCTTTTGTTGAGCTCAGTAACTTAGGTTTTATTGTTGTTGTTTGGAAAAAAATCGTGTCCTGATGTGATGACCTCCAGAGGCAGAAAATGCACTAATAGCCTTTGTAGCTTAATCATATTTGCTGTTGTAATAGATACTTGCTTTTAGTTGAAAATGCCTATTCTCAGTTTTCAACCATTTTTCCTTATGGTAACTTTCTCTGACAGACTAAAAAGCCTTTTGTATTCCTTGGTACCTTGTCCTTTATGAATCAAAATATGTGTGCACTTTTTACATTGCAACAGAAGGCTGAGTCTTTTTTGCTTGTATTAGCCATCCTCATCGAGTCAAATACTGAGGGTGAGGTGTTGCTGCACCAGCCACATTATGACTGAGCCAGAGACAAATGGAGATCCAAAACCGGCTGTCCTTGTATCCAGAGCTTCAGTTTGGCCTCTTTATAGGAAATCTGTCCAAATATAAATACTGTGTCTAGCCAAATATCATGATGGTTTCAGAACATTCAAAGATGTTCACAGATTTTTCAAAGCCAGAACAGTTTATAAACAGGCTTTGTAATTGTCTAGTTGTGGTGTGGGAAGCACACAGTACATAAAATGGGGTTTGAGTCTGAGACTTCATGTACATATGGATATGAATTTTCTATTGCTTGTTATTATTGTATAATACTTAGGATTATACCAGTCTATCTAACAAGTACACTTAGGAGTCTTATTTTGAATTGATTTGCCCTATTCCCTATGCCTGATTTAGTCTAGCACTCTGGATAGCAAAGGCTGTGCTCTGAGGTAAGGTTTTGGGTTGAGGTCGTCTCTGTTTCCATAGGAATAGTAACTCATTTCAATGCACTTGTTCATGATACTTGAAAAGAGACGGGTTATTTCAGTTTATTTGACAGAATTCACTTTATGGGAGCAATGTGTTATATTAATTCCTGAACACCCACATCAGGGATTGCAAACAGCTGTCTAGGTCTTGTAACTTTTCTCCCAGAAGAACACTTACTCAGTTTTCTATGATAGAGAGAAAAATCTCTTCTGCGTTTTGCCAAGTCATAGCCATAATCTCTTTAGTAGCCATTTACTTTTTAAAGTAATTTCCAATTTTGGGAGAATGTAAAAAGCAAAGAGAAGGGTACGTTTTGTTTCTGAAAGCAAATACTTGACGGTTCAGTGGAAGATGTGCAGCAGTTTTGGATCCATACACCTTCCCTCTGTTGCAGCCCCACTCAGGTCACTGCAAGCTCTGAGAGTTTGGTTTCCAGTAAGAAAAGAAGATAAAAGACTAACCACTGCCCAAATTGTATGTGTACCTGTGCCCAGGAGAGAGAAGGGGAAGAGATGCAGAAGTAATGGCTGATTAAGAGGGATGAGAGAGCACGGATGAGTGTGAGACTTACAGCATTTTTACCAGTATGTCAATTAGACCTGACTCTGAGTAGATTTAACTGTACTCTGAGGGCAGCCAGCCTGCCAGTAGTTCTGAACTTCTTTAAATAGTAGTAAAAATGCTTGAAGCCATTAGATGTCTTGTTCCTGAGGCTCCCATTGCCAGTTGTACTTATGGTGACACTAGAGCTGTTTTCTATATATTTTTTGCTCATGGTCATGCTAGGGCATGGCATAAATCATTCAAGCACACTGAAGTCCCAGAAATCCTTAAAAGATTTCCAGGACTAGTCAAGCAGATAGGCAAGTGCAAAGCCACCTGACTCCAGTGGAAAAACCAAAGGGGAAAAACTTGTATTTATTTATCCAGATATTTCAAACTGAACACATACCACACCTCTTTCTAGGTGAGAGTTCACTAAAGGCTAGGATTCAGAAATAAGTTGGAATTTACTTAAATAATCAAGCATTTAGAGATGTTTTCTTGCTCATGCTTCTATCTCCTGCCGAGCACCCCTGTTCATGATACTTTGAAACCTCTTTCTTGATCTCTCCCCACATCCCTGTTTTTCCGCTCCCACTGCCTCTGTGCCTCCTCTCACTCAGCCCTGCCACACTCTCTGCACTATATTCAACATATGCCCAGCCCCTAACTGCTCCCTCTGAAAACCTATCTGTGCTGTGAAACTCCCCACCCACGACAACCATATGTTGCTGTCTGAATCCCACTCTCCTCTTGTTTTCTATCAGTTTAAATCTGTTGATTGCACTGATGTTGGTTCTCCCCTTGAAGCTTTAGGCAAGAGTTAGAACCTCTGCATCCGGTAGGGCTGCTCAAGGATAAAGTCTTCCCAGGGAACAAAAGATTCCTGTTTGCTCAGCAAAATAAATCATCCTTTACACCTACAGTGATATATTAACGCTATTTCCAGGTTAAACCATAGATCTTTTCCCAGGAAACGAGCATCTTTTTTTGCTGTCCTGGTCTCAAACTCTTCTGCCTCTGTAAGGTGGGCAAAAGGCATTTAGCAAAACCTTCTCCCGGTGATGCTGGGAATTGTTGCTGAGATTTCGAGAAGGCTTCTCCTGGAAGCTTGTCCTGCTGTAATGCCAAACCCTCAGCCCTAACCCAGGGAAACCTATGCTTACAATTCAGCACTTCTTTGAGATGCTTTCCCTTTTGCTTAACAATTTTCAAGAACGTGCTGGAGGAGACATGGGCTTCATATACCTAAAGTCTTAAGAATGTAGATCTAGCAATTTTGTGTTTAGAGATATGTTACTAATCAAGGATTTTGGTGCAGTTTGTAAAGCATCCTTTTTTCAGTAAGTGTCAATCTTTGTTACTGACTGGAAAAACTGGGATTTGTCTCTAACAGAGCCCAGATCTTTTGCTGTTATTCCTGTGCCTTCATAGCGTCCTTCCCTCCCTGTGAACTCCCACCACTATTGGTGGAGAGAAGTGTATTTCACAGAAGGAAATATCTTCTGGAGGGCCATGGATCCCTTGTGCTCATCATGGTCATTGCCCTCGGACTTGTCAAATACTTACAAGAATTGCATGAATCTATATATTTAGAGTGTTGGCGTTGACTATACAAACCCACAGTATCTAAAAACAAGCATAGCTTCTCCCAGAGACACCTGCACGATGGTTTCTGTGAGGGAAGAAACAGACACAGTGAAAAGGGAAGCGAAACATTTTGCCCGAAATGGCATATTATGGAGTCAAATCTCAGCAATGACAAATCCACACTGAATCAAGCCGGATTTCACATTTTCTAAACATTCTTAGGCGTCTTTGTCATGACTGGAAGCACCACAGCTGATGCTGTACATCGATTCTGCAGGTTTGTCAACTCGAAGTGTTTTCCATGGCTGGCTGCTGAGGTCTTTGTTTACCCTGCTTTCTCTGCATCTTACCTGAGCAGATTGCTGTACCTCTGTGAATCCTCATCGATTTTTTCCAGAGTGAAATGTCATTACTGCAGCAGGTTGTGTACATCAGGTACATTGAAGAATGGGATCGTTAGGGTCCTAAGTCATTAGCGGTGCTTCTAATGTACCCCATAATGCGTTCTTCTCTAGGAGGGGACACTGATTATCTGAGTAAGCTGCTTCATCAGCTCTTAAATCTGTACCTGTGGGGTCTCAGACAACCGCTGGTGTGTCTGTCCTCACGCAACTGAGGTGTGGGCAATGAGCATAGTACAAGCTGCTCCTGTAGGAGGTCAGATATTGGAGGAGCCTGCACAGAATTGTTGAGGAACTCTGTGGATGAACAAGGATTGAACCCAGGTCTTAAGTGCCTGTAACAGAAATGAACTGTGAGCCAGTGGCCTCATAGCTGAAGAAAACTGAGATGCAGGTTGAAGTATGTCGTTTTGGGAAGGGGAATGGAGAGTGTTGGACCTCTGCAGACCTGATCTTCTCAGACCTTACTCAAAATTGCCCTTAAACCAACTGAAGGATTTTGGTGTCATGCAACTATGGATTGTGGTGGGGTAGTTCCATACTTATAAATTAGTTTATGCCTGGAATATTTGTATAATTAACTCTTAAATAACAATTACAGCCTGTTGTTCAACCATCCCTAATATATATATTTTTTATCTGTGTGTAGTCAGGGAGATATTATTTCAATCCTGTAATAATTGCATCTGATCATACACAGTTGTTAATATCCATATGATAATTTAATTACCTTTGAAAACCAAAATAAGTTGTGTATTTTGTAAAGTTTTTTTTTTGGTTGGTTTTGATTTTTCGTGGGGTTTTTTTTGAAAGGTTACTGATAAGAGATTTTCTGTTTAAACAGAATGGATTTAGGGCATGTATTAAGTTGCCATTTATAATTAGCTTTGAGGAGTTAATAAATTACCTGTCGCACAGCCCTAATGAAGCACCCAAACTCAATGCTTATCAAGGTGCTGTAATTTGGACTCTAGTTAGCACCTGAGGTTGTGACTATATTGGAATTGCATGTCAGGATGGGGCCAGGTTTTCTTTGGAAGGAAACTTGTGCATGTGGGCAGGAAGGGAGCTGTGGTGTGCTCCCATAGGTCTTCTCATCTACATGGGTGACCAGCGCCACGTAGGACACTGTGAAGCCCATCTGCCCTGTATGTGGTGTTCAGCCACAGCATGCACACTGGGACCTGCCTGCCACATAGAAATATTCACTATCTGGAGCTCATATTTCCATGACGTCTAAGTAGGTGCAGCTTTGCATCTTCCCTTGGGCTCAGGCTGCTGCTCACCTGTATCACCAGCCGCATGGGTCAGTACTGGTTTCCTATAGCTGCACCATTGCCTGGCAGCTGCTCAAGTGCCTAACTACCATTTTCTAGCCCTAGTGAAACTCAAAGAAAACAGACTGAGTTCCAAATCAATCTCTTTTACCTTTGGCACAAGACATTTTCATACTTGCTAGAATTTAAGATGTATGTATGTCCTTCTGCCCTGTGGTAGTGGCTTGGTCACCATTCCTCAGTGTTGGCTGGGCTCAGTCAGACACCTGTCGGCTTTGCAGCTCAGAACTCCATCTCCAAAACAGGGAATCTCCTTTTCTTTTTCTTCTTCTTTTTTTTTTTTTTTTTTTTTTTTTTTTTATGTAGACACCTTGCTTTTACCTTGATTGGCTCCATAGGAGCCAATCAATAGCCTCCTGGCATGGAGGCACAAAGCTCAGCTCCTCTCTCCCCAGCAGTCTGCCAGTGTTGAAGTAGATCCCCTTGGTCTCTCTGGGACCTGGGGGGATTTTGAGGCCCCACCAGAGCTCCCACTTTCTCTCCTCTTTTCCAGGAACCCATCATTCTCCAGGCAGCTCTCTCTCACAGAAGAGCTGGAAAAAATCTGGTTGCATCTATCAGGTGGCCTTTTCACAGCCTCAAGTTTAGTGCTCCTGTGCAACCAGATTTCATCAGATGCACGTTAACCAATTACCTAAATTGGCACAATAATCAATTGTCAAACTGATACAGAATCTAGCAGATGAACAAGCTCCTTTATTGGTCATTTTTAACCCTTCATGTTGGTAGGATTGTAGCTATCTGTTACATGTACTAGTGCAACATGCCTATGACAACTTCTATTTTTTAATAAGCTCTTTATAAGCCACTTATAAATAGAACCTTAATATGAAGTGTGACAGATTTCTAATCTTTAGTCTCTCCGTAGCCCTCCAAGTGTTTCCTTTCTGGAAATACAGAATATATCCAGTATGCCCTAGATATTCTTCATTCTTGCTGATGACTTTAGCTCTCAGCCATTGATTTTTTCCACTTCTTACTCAGTGTAAATAGATCAGTGTTGCAACTGTCCTTTTATTTAACATTTTAAAAGGACAAATAAGATCAAAGGGGCAGTGAGGGGGCGATGAATAGAAAATGTATTTTGTTGGTCATGTGATGCTGTGAGGCCGAGGGGTATTTGTGTCAGTATGATAGAGACACAAAAATCTGTATTTCTTTTCCATTGTACTAAAAAGAATTCAAGTAGCTGAGGGAATTATTTAGAAGGGAAAAATATTGAGAAGATACTGCATGGCATTTGTGTAGTGTCAGTACTTTGACGTTCTCTTTCACCAAAGGCAGTCTGTAATGGTCTCCCTTTCACCACTGGGCAGAGACTATGGCACAAAATGCTTGTTTAGGGGTATGCAGCAAATTGATGCTAAAATAGGGGGTGGAACCCAAATTTCCTGGTGCTCTCCATATACTGCTTCTGTTCAACTTCTGCTGGCAGCAGAGAGACTTTTTTATTTGAAAAGAAAGTATTTTTTCATTTATGAGGAGGAAATTTCAGAAGTATAAGGAAGGAAAAAGTTTAGGATTCCGTATTGGTTTTGTTTATTTGCTTTTATGAGGGAAAACCCTATGTGTCAGAGGCTCAGATGGTGTGGGAAACTTAGAAGCAACGCCTGTCATTCAGATTTTCTTGAGCCTAATCCTTCCACTCTCCCAGTGTGTTTTTACTTTGACTTTAACAGAAATAAAGCCCTGTGGTAATGCTTCACCCTTTCCTTACATTCAGCTATGAACAGTACGATAATAAATGTCTCCAGGAAATTAATATACTGACATGCATTTGCAGATAGGCACCTCTAGCATGTTTCTTGCAAACCATAGGGAACATCAGGTGCAGAACTTACAGGATTTAAAGCACAGCCAAAGCTAATGGCAGCAAATTGCAATCTAGCCTAACACTTTTTCAGCCGTAGTTTCCTCCCCCTTTTCTTTCTCCTTAAAACTTTTGCTGTTGCATCACTGATAAATCACAGCCCTTTGCTCTGTAATATATCCTTTTTTTATTTAAAGTTTTGCTTCCCTACCCATTAAACCTACCCTCATCAGAGTTACTTTTACTCTTCAGATATGTATATTTGATATTACAGGCTTGGAGTTCTTTTGTTTTCTCCCTGAAGAGGTAAAATCCCTGGGGGATTTAAGTATCTACTTGATAGGCTCGCACAATCTTAATCAGCCTATAATGGAGCTAATGGCTGTTTGTCATCCTTGGAGATATAAATTTCCTGGTGATGTCTACTGCAGTCAGTGCATGAAGTATGCTCTGACTGCCAGCAAGGTCTAATAACCAGGAGAAGGGCAGCCAGCTTCATTAGCAGGAGCGAGATCGTACCGGCTGCTTTTCTAGGGAACTCTGCTTCTTTTGAATATTGAGGGGGGAAAATGGATAATGCTGGTAAGTGAAATAACAGATCTTCATTTTTAGTGTAGCTACGGGGTTCGTTTGTATCCTGTCTCACTTGCTGCAGGAGATGTGTTTCTATAGTCTTTGTGGCTTCTTCTTTTCAGTGTCCTTCATTAAAGCAAATTTCTATGTGTGTGTAAATTGTGGCACACTTAAGTTGTTAACCCTTTAACAGTCTGGGGGTGGTTTTTTCTGTTTTAAGTCTGTGTTTCCTGGAAATGTGAACATAAACTGTAATGTAGGATCTGCCTTTTTAAGCTTTTCAGTGCTATTTTGGAAGCTACATGCAGGAAATGTGGCAGGAAGGGAAAATGCATATACTTCAGTATAAAAATCTCTCTCATAGATCACAATAGGTGCAGATAGGTAGCTGATAAAGCTAACAAAAAGTAGATAATGCATCTCATATTTTATTTTAAACTGTTTCTATTTTCTCTGTGGAATGCCTTGCTTGCTTCTATATGTAGCACATAAAATATTGAATATATTTGCACTTTTTATTGTTTGCTTTGATGTCCCAACTTCAGATCATGCAATCATGCATTTTCATGCCAAATAATGCATTTCAAGGAGGCACACACAATACCAACACTGCACTGGTGATGAAATGCACTATTTGCATTTCCCTTTTGCATTACCTTGTATCACTAAGCAGAGCAAGAGAGCTCTTTGGGCATTTTGCATGTTTCTTTTAACTGCTTGTAAAACTTGGAACATGTCACTGTCTAGTGTATTTGTACTAGTGCAATACATATTAGGACACAGAATCTGCAGTAGATTCAGTGCCCTTTGAAACCTGTGCAAATCATCAGATTTATCTAATATTGACCTTAAAAGTGATGATCACCTCTACAGAGTGTGGGAAAAAATATTCTGCAGTATATTTCAGTGATGATACTATATATGTAGCTTATTATGGTGGGGTTTTGTGGGTGGGTTTTTTGTTTTAATAACAGCAAAATCCTTGCTTATGTCTGCTAAACTGTCCAGGTCATCTTGTCTCAAGTGTATTGCTACTGACTTCTGTGGCAAATAAATTAAAGAGTCTTGCTGCTTCTATTTCTATAAAGTTCAAGACTTAGGGAAAAAGTATAAGTTTTTTCAGAAATTAAAATTTTGGCATCATGGAAAATTACATTTCCAGTACCTAAGAACTTAAAAACTGACATGGTCTTAGTATAATGTTCATTTTTGTAAGATAAATAAGATTAGGAATGTTCTTCGCACTTGCTGCTTTGGCTAGTTTTAAGAAGCCTTAACATAATAAATGATAATGACTTATGTTTGATATTCCATGACGAGGCAGAATTTTCTGGTCAGAGGGGAAGGATTCCTCATCTCCAGCACAGAATGCCTGTGGGCAAGAGATACCCTGGCAGGCAGAGCTGCTAATTCCTCCAGGTTTTTCGACTCCTCAGCATCAACTAATTCTATTGAAGTCTTGACAGAGCTATCACTTTAATCCAGCTATAAGAATCTGTTTTGGAATGAGTCATATTTATTTTAAAGACCAGTTTTGGAGGGTGAAGAGGGAAGCTAGTATCTGAAAGCCATAGAAATAGATTTTCCTCTGTGTGTGCATATTTTATTTTATTTTTTTGCCTTAGGAAGATTCCAGTTTGGTTGCTAGCTGCAAAATTTGGAATTTAAAACAAGTACAGCTTTGCTCTCCACACAACTTTTACCAACTAATCTCAAAGCTTCTTATAACACTAATTTGCTGAATAACTCCAGATATTTACTTTTTTCTCATGCTGAAAGAGCGATACTTTGCATTTAGAAAACTATTTATATACAGTTGAAGTTAGTTTAAATAATCCTTTTGGAAGGAGAATTGAAAAATAGTCATGGGAAAAAAAACCCAGAACCCAGACCAACTGGACAGCAGATGGAATTAAGCCTCAGTAAGGATGTCATGGCAGAGGGTAAGGCCACCCTCCAACTTCTCCTGTGTTTACTAGCGAGCTTCTCACCGCCTGTTCTCAGATTGGTCCAAACTCTCAGTGAGCTCTAGCCCCACATGTGTCGTGGGCATGCTCCCTTCTCCAGGCAGCTCTTCCAAGAGTCCAGACACTTCCACATTGTGAGCAGCTTAGGGATTGCATCTATTTCCAAAGGGCCTACAGGGAGCTGGGTAGCCACAGCTGGATCTACAGAGGTATTTTTAGGGCTCTTGATCCATAATAGCAACTAAATGGAGTTGAGTGCCAACATGGTGACTGTGCAGCTGAATATCTCTGCAGATCTGGCCCGTGTCCTCCGACTTCTATAGGGATGTGAGCACACCTTTGAAAACCCAGGCTGTGTAAGCTGGGCACTTATGAGATCAAACAGTCAGGAGTGGCATATTTGCAACTGGAAAGCTAAATGCCAAATTAATTTGTTCTTCAGCAGTTCACCAACTGAAATGTAAACATGCTAATGTACAAAAATTAGATACCTGCTCAAATTCTTCCTAAAGAGATGGTATTTTTGGCAATACAGAACTGCAGAATACTAGCACAGCTGTGAGTTTCAGCCACTGAGTGTTAGAAATAACAATTTGGTTATCAGTGAATCAGGCCTTTGTTATTAATTTCATCATGCTGCCAAAGAGACTTTCAAAGTCAGACCATGTATAATTGTTGGGCAAAACTCCATCTTCTCCTCTGCATAACAGAAATATCACTGTAATTCATCACTCATATTCTGGGCCATCATTAAAATCATTTGCTGGCCCAAACTGTTATTTAAAAAGATAAATGTTACTAATAGGTCACCTATGTATACCTTTTATCTGTTTCAGTCTGGTTTTAAGAAACAATATTTCATGAAAAATTGTCCTTTCCTTTAAATGTTAGATTGCTTATATTTTTAATCTGTGTACTGAGACAAGTCCACGAAGTTGTCTCATGTGTTCCTTTAAAAGCCTTTCCTGGAATAACAATAAAATATTCATCCATCTGTGTGTGGCACATTGGGCAGTTCTAGCTGTACCTTTTTTTGCCACCTATTGGCATCAGGTGTTTGTGATGGGCTGGCTGCAGGTATTCAGAGACTGCCTGCTGCTATGGGCTGCGGAGGGCAGCCAGCAGCCCCCCACCTGCCTTCACTGGTAGGTCCTGAGCTCTGTCCGGCTTTGCTGCGCACATCTGCTCTGGGCCAAACACATCAAGCCTGGCGACAGCAATGATGTAATAAAACTTATTTTAAAAAGCTAAGGAAAGTCTGGAAATAACTCACGGAGGGAAGCAAAGTGAATATTAAAAGTAGCAAGAAACCTGCAGTAGCAGGAAGAGAGAAGCTGCAGAAACAGATGTGCTCCCAAGTGATGTTTTTTTGGGGGGGATTTCCTGTAGGAAGGAGTGAGGTCAGCATCATCCCTTCTCCCAGAGCTCCAAGTCAGCTGTGTCCTGCCCAGACGTGCATCTCACTTTAAAGTGAACAAGTCTCATGCATTCATTCATGCTCAAGGAGCAAGGTGCCAAAAGCTGGGGAGTAGGATCTCGTTGGGGTGAAATGGCACCAGAGCTCGATGCCGTGCTGTGTGTACCATACCAGTATAGAGCAAAATCAGGAGGCCTTGTTTCATGTTACTTGGAGAACTACATGATTTCTTTGCACTTGGAATATTATTTCAGCAGTAAAAAGTTAATTGTGGTTGTTACCCTGAATTATGCAGGCTCTACAGCTGTGGCTGCAGGCTATGCTTTCCAGTAAATAATCTATTTTAAAAGGACTGAAAGTCTTGTGTATTGAATATCCTATCACTGAGAAATAACCAGTAGCACATTGAACTCCATATTTGACCAGTATTGAAACTTAAAGCTTTCTATGGAAGCAAGACTATTTAACTTGAGGCCTGAAATGCTGTGGGACAGAGTGAATAGCAAGTGTCAATTTAGCCACCCCCTGTGCGATATCCTGTGTCACAGGAAGGGTAGGAGACACAGGAAGCTGTTTGCTGTCAGTGATTCCTTTGCTTATGAAGTAACTGGTCATTTTTGTCTTTCAGTAAGTCAATAGGACTTATTTATCATCCTTTAAATATAAGGCTGCTGGAATTGAATGCTGGTTAAGAATTTACCTTACAAGTGTTTAGTCTCTTACCTGAATTCAAGCCAAACAGGGTTCATCTTTTTAAAACACAAGGTAGAAAAACATTCAGAAAAGCCATCTGGGAGGTGGGCTTCAGATTATTATTCTAATTTTCTCAGTAACTCACAGCATGGAAAAGCCTCTAATATTGCCCAGCTGATCCATCTGCAGAATTAGTCTAGATAACAATCTCACAGTGCGGTGTAGGGTTCACTTGTTGCCCATAAAGGGCTCTGAAATCCTTTGGCTATCTAAGGCTTAAGCTTGGCCAAATTGTCCCTGTCCCTCTGCAAACCTATTGAAGCAAAGCCACTTGCTGCGGAGACAGTAGCAGCGTAATGGCAGGTTTGTCAGCCCTTGAGACACAATGAGAAGTGCAAACTCCAGCAGCAAAACTAGTGGTGTCCTGCGGGCAGCTTCTGTTTTGGTCTTTGGTGCTTTTCGCATGTGTGACAATGCTTTTGTGAAGGACAACAGCACCTTCTTTTGCTCCATCCTGCTTTTACATATATGTTCATTCATTGTGCTTGCAAAGTGTGGCTATTGATGATGTCGTGATGACTTTTAGTGCTGTGTTCTATAGATCACATGTTTGTGTGGGGGTGATAAAATACAAAGAAATAATCAACTATTTTATGGGAAATTATCTGTCTTTATTTGTCTCCTATTTGCACTCATGGCCTCAGTGGAAGCAGATGCTATAGTGTGTCACAGGTCACTGTCTGCTAGAAAGTTGAATTTCTTGTTGTAATTTTAGAATAATACCCATGGCTTATGCCCCTTTACCCAGAAGCTGTAACAGTGTGCTTATAAAGCCATGATCTTGAAAAACATTTCTGTGAGGATTAAACTTCCTTGTGATGCTGCTGTTTCCAATGTTATTTTCAAGTCTGTAAATAACTCTAGCCTGGAATAACTCTATTGGAGCTTACACTAGAAGAAACCAAATGCCATGTAGGACTGAGACAATGGTGCATCTTCTAATGTAGTGATGGTTCACCCACCATACTTGTCTGTGTTTAGCTAGAAATGCTGCGGCTGCGCTGTGCTGACACACTCATGATATTTTAAGCAGCAATTCCAGTTGCCACGGTATTTCTTATAAAGAAGCACCATGGACTCTGACGGGTTTGGAGAGATGGTACAATGCAGATTTTATTTTCTGATAAGTTCTGATTCTGCTTTCTGATAAAAGCTAGCAAGCAACAAACCATCAGGTGCTGGATTTGTGCCTTGTATTTATGAACTATGGGTTGTGTGTTTTTTGGCAAACTGTCCTCAGATCCCTGTTTTGCACTCTGTATCATTGCTGCCACCTATGGTTTAGAAGCAAGTGTTGTGTATGGAAGCAAAAATCTGAATTTGACAGATATTTCATAGAATCATAGAATGGCCTAGGCTGGAAGGGACCTTAGAGATCATTTTAATCCAGCCTTCCTGTCACCAGGGACGTCACCTCTCAACTAGATCAAGAATTGAACCTGCGACCTTGGCGTTGTTAGCGCCATGCTCAATTGACTGAGGTAACCGACCCCCTTTTCTTCCCAAAACACTTCTAGCAAGGACCAGACTACGGCTGCAGGAGCAACTGCATTTTGACAGCACAAGGGAGCAGTCTGGAGGAGGAAAGGTTGTATTAAGAGAGGCACTGGTACAAAACCCTTGGAGAAAAGCAGCCTGTGCTCCAGGGGCTTCCAACATCCTGAAGTGAGGGATCTGTGGCAAAATTGTATGACCAAAGAGCGGGTAGCTGATAGTAAGGATCTAGTCTGCTGTTGTTTAATCATCATTCATTGTCTATAACTGTGAGTCTTTTAGGAAATTTGGTGCTTAATTGCAGGGTGACTTGCAGGGGTATTCCTTTGGGCTCTAAAAGTAGACTGGATGGAATTTTCCCCAAGAATCTTTTTTTAATTTGTTTTTCTGTCTCACTGTTTAATAATTTTCTGTATTTTCACATAAAATGTTTATGAGACTTCTTCTTAAAGTATAACTGGAAAATATAAGTAGCTTAGGACTATAAGAATACCTAGGAACGTTTTCCTGGCAGGCAGAAGCAAATCCTAAGTAAAACATCTGAGTTGCTCTCTAATCGCCCCTTCTGGCAGGCTGGGCCTTGCAGCCCTTGGGTGAGCATGAGGGGCCCAAGGCCAAAGTGAGCATCTCCCACCGGTGTCCTGTGGAGAGACAAGGTGTCAGAGAAGATGGGTCACCCAGATTTGTTACCTCACACCCGAGGAGCCATGTGTGCTTAGCTCTGGGCACAGCTCAGCACTAGAAGGGATGTCCCATTTGCTGCTGGAGATGCCAGAATAAAGAAGGAACCATACTCAGTCAAATAAAACTGACACCTTTCCTGCAGATACTGGGAGAGAGAAGCTACTGTGGTTTGTGCTGGTGACAGTACAAAAGCATCCTCTCCAAGCATCTTGTGGGACCAGTGGTGCCAGGGGCAGGACTTCTCATAAGGAACAGAAGTAGGGATGGTGTTTATGGTTGGCTGCTTTCACCCCAGAGGAGATGAACTTGTCCCAGGCTTGTCAGCAATGGGATGTGGAGTTTCTGGGAGCATATGGCTCAAACAATGGACATGAATGCAGAATTTGGTCCCTGATGACATCCAATTTTCAAATAAGGCAAAAGGCCCAAGAATCATAGAATGGCCTAGGCTGGACGGGACCTTAGAGATCATTTAATCCAACCTCCCTGTCATGGGCAGGGACACCTCTCAAGTAGATCAGGCAACACATGGGGACCGAACGGGGATCGAACCCGTGACCTTGGTATTATCAGGACCACGCTCTTACTGACTGAGCTATTTTTCTAAATTAAAAGAACTAGCCAGGGCCAAATATTTGTTTAACCTTGCTCTGCTCAGCACCATCATTCCCACAATGTAACTATCAAAAATAACTGTGATAACTTATTTCATGATCTATTGTATGCTAAAACCCCTTTAAATGCATTACTGCATAGCAATAGGATATTTCACAATGCTGAAGATAACCCTGTGCCTCAACAGAGAGAAGAAGACAATCCCAGAAACAGTCTCTTCATCCATGATTTGACCATTGCTAGGAGAAGCCTTGCACAATGTAATTCAAACACAAATAAGACAGCAGCTGGCATTTCCACAGGAAACAAAGTTGTGATTGATTTGTCCAAGCTCCAGCTCCTTCTGACTCATGAGTCCCTTCTGTCTCTCTCACTGGGACTTGTGTAAATCCAAAAAGTGAGTGGTATTTCGTTATGGAGGCTTGCATGGAAACCATGTGGAGAGATGAACTGAAAATGTGTCGATCTCAAACCATCGGAAAATGCGTATTGCTGGGAGCTGCTTATTGACATTTAGACCATAGGCCAACCATGCTTGGCTATGGCCTTACTGTCAAGGGAAATGGTTTGTTAATGTAGGAAGCCTATGGAGTTCATGTATGTGTATCACAGAAACAGCCTCTATATTTTACTTGCAGTTGTTTTATGTCTCCCTTTTCTTTTCTGTTTCTGTTTTTGTTGTTTAAAATTGTTAAAATAACTAACATGACACATTATTGTGTTTTAGTTTCAAGTGAATTTTGGCAACTTCTAGTGGTGAGATAAGGTTTAATTGCTCTTGGCATTTTGAGAAGAAATGCAATGGCAAAGATATTAAACTGACAAATTATGACAGCTCACATAACAATTTTTTGATGAACTTTTTCCATGCATTTTTAATATCCACGTTAGTCTTAAGGTTACCATATTTACAGTAATCATTATTCTAATGGAGACATTCTGCTCTGTCAAGCAATACATAATCAACAGTTTTCAATAAAGAATCTGAAAACTGTTTAATGTTAATTCTGTGACACAAACTTATAAATGCCAGACAATTTAAAATTGGGGCCAATATGCTGCCCTTAAACTGGGATATTAAGAAATAATTAGAGCACAGTAAGAGCAGGTTGCCAAATGTAACTTTTAAATTCCCTGTTTTGTATCACACAGCACAATGTTTGGAATATGTTACACAGTTTCTGTAAGACTTAATAAACGTGCATTTCCGACACAACAGTGTAAAACTTTGAATGGGACCTGCAAGACGTCCAAGTATCTGTTTGCTTTGGCATACATGGCTTCAAGAGGCATAAAGCATCACAAATTTGGGAGCAAGAATGGCTTTGGGGTTAAAAATGAGAATAGGAAGAAATGGTAGAGTCCACCTTTCCCACTTTTCCTACAAAACTCAGTGACAAGGCTTTTTGTTTGTGTTTTCTTCTTTGATACTCTATGAAGGCCATGACTGCTATGTGTAACCAGTGCCATCTATGCCAGAGGTCTGAGCCAGCTCTGAGCATGGTTATATGATGTGGTCTCTTTTGCTTGCAGATATTAATCTGACCCAGTAAACAACGTAGTCACATTGCTGCTGGTGGCTGCACCAGACTGGTGAGCCAGCTTGGGTTAGATGTGATACAGTAGTATCTTACATCTACAGGGCATCCAGCTGGGGACACAGCTTTTTCTAGTTCTAGCTGGAGGATCTTTGAACACTGTGATGTCAATGGATTCAAACAGGCCTCAGAGCCCAACCTGGCCTATGGTTTTGGAGATGTCATCCATGCTGATGAATTACTTGCCTTATTTAGAAAGAGAAGAAGGCTACACAGCGTTGTATGAGAGCATCTTGGCAATTTCCAAAGTTAGATAGTCTAGGTAACGAGGAAAAATGCTTCCTTAACTACATGTGGGAAGTACTGGGACCAAATTAACTGATGTGATGAAGTCTTCCGCAAGGTTCTGAGGCCACTCAAGGTGCATGATGTACTTTGCAATGTCAGCAACATGTGAAGGTGATGATTATTACATTATGTTATTTTATTGTCCTCCAAAATACTATAACATCTACTAATGTTCATTGTTTTAGCTCTGGGTGTTGATTCTTCAACATGAACACTAGAGGAGATGGTGTAGCTGTACACATAGGTCTTTATTTTCACACAAGTTTGTCACCTTTGCAAATTCTTAAGTTCTTTAAGCGTGTATTCTGCAATACTGTAGTTCAGGAAGCTTGTCTGCAAAGTAGAGTTGGAAGATATAATATTGGCAAAGTAGACATGCTGCTCAGCACCATTTAGAGTCTTATCCTGAAATGCTGAAGAAGGAAGAAAAAATGATCCTGTCTCCCAGGGAGGAATAAGAAGGACAATGGTGGCCACCCCTTCCTCCTTCAGGTGGTAGCTTGCCTCACTCTTTCATCTCTGCTGTGGGTGAAGAAGCTAACTCACTCCTTGAGTAAGGGGACAGTTTATACAGCTACTTGTTTAAGGGCACTTTTCTGAGAGTAGTGTTTTTCTCCCTCATTATTAATGCTGTGCACGCATTGGTGAAACCAGCTTCTCCCTGCAGCCCTGTTGCCCGTTGTGGCAGAGAAACGCTGTTGTCTGCCCAATAAAATGGCTTGCTCGTTCAGCCACATGAAAGGCTTGGCTGAGGTAAAGATTACTCTGAGATATGTTCACTCATCACTGCTTGCAATCACAGCTAGTTTTCTTTGTGATTTTTTTTTTTTTAATCTAAATTTTAAAACTGGAGGGTGAATTCAGCTTTCTGGGTCTCATAGAGCAGGCAGCTCACAAGCAGTAAAGTTTGTGCACCTCTTCCAGATGCAGACAGGTTGTGCAGCCATTTCAGAGGACTTCACCTTATTCACCTTCAGGGTGAACAAGGTGAAGGCAAAAGTTAGCAATATTCCTGTGATCAGCATTTAACCACACTTTTGTGGCATTACTGCCTCTTACCTGCGACCTTTTCCTCTTCTCTGCCTTTAAGCTTTTTACCCAGACCAGTAAGTGCTGCCTCAAGTAATAGATCACACTGCTAATGGAGAAGAGAATTGCCACTGTTGTGAAAGACAGCTGATACGTGCTTGCCTGAAAAAGAAACACAAATAAACTTCTCAGCGTATTGTAGATGGAGCTGTGTGACCTCTTCTCTGCTTCTTGCACACCACACTTGTCTTTTGCACCTTTGTCCTTTGTCTTTTTACAGCTTATCAGGAAGCACCTATGTATCTACAGGATGAAAAAGTGGTGCTTCCCAGAGCAAAGCATCTACTGCCTACTACTGTGGTGCATTGATCCTGATAACTCAATTCTGCATTCCCACATTGGTCTGCATTCTCAGTGTGCACCTGCATCACTGGGGTTTCTTTTTTTTTTTTTTTCTCCTCCCTTCTGCCCATTTTCACAGTCACAGTGTGTTACGGGCAGAATGAAAAAGGAAAAGAAGTATGTTGACAATATTAGTAGCCTGGCAACCATAAAGCTTTCCCGTGGCTTTGCAAAGGAATTTGGAGTGCTTATTTTCTGTACTTCCCCTGGTTGTGCTATGCACTCTCCACCAGAGCTCCAGTTCTGCAACCGATGCCATGAAAATAGGTTGCTGTGCTCGAATCCAGTGTTTGCCTGAGTCTTCTGAGTTCAGTTTTAGCACTGGTAAGACAGCACACACACTGCTGGTTTATACTGCTTCCACCATGGGTCATCCATTGGCTTTCTCATACGATTTGGAAAGGCGAGTGGGTAAAATCTTAACAGCAGTTTTGTTTTTAGGAACACAGAAACAAAACGGTAAGACCACATTTACCTCATACTAGGCTGCTTCTCAGCTGAGAGAAAAAGTTTTCATGCACCTCACCATTTCTTTCCTTGCCATCTCCCTGGTCACCCTGGCTAGACCAGAATGTTGGAAATTGGAGGTTCTTTACAAGTGGTATAGAAGGACTTCCCACAGCTGAGAAATGGTGCTTAAGTTATTTCAGATTTTGCTGTGTCAAAGGTGATTTTTACCATCCTCAACAAGCGTATCAACACTGCCACTTTGCTCCCATTTTTTTCCTCCTATTTCCATGAACATTACACTGAATCAAATTCTGTAACGTGTTCATTTATAGAACAAGCTGTCTTCTCGTAATATTTATGGATGGCTGCATCACATTCTTTATGCAGTTCAGGAGGCATTGCAAACACATGGGAAGCAAAAACATTTCCCAAGCTAAACAACGTGCTCTTCAGCAGGCGACGTGCTGACCTGCGTGGGTGATAGCAGCCGCAGCACAGAACCTGTGGAGTGTGCAGCGCTTTAGGGACACTGTTGGAGATGGAGTGCTGGGTTAGGTGGACTTTTTCTATATGTGTAGGAAGGATGTAAGCGGGCTACGGAGGTCCCAGCCTGTTGCAAGATGTGTTAGCATATAGTAGAGGCTCAAAGAACACTATGGAAGAGCTGCAAGCAGTTGGCCACAAAAAGGCACAGAACTGAGGATTGTTTTGGAGTCCAGAAACAGAGCTGGCAGATCTTTGTGGCCTTCTGTTTGTGGGCAATGTGTTAGTTGCCTGGGCTCAGAATCATTCCTCTGCTGAGGGTAACCAGGTAGGGCACACAATATACCTCATTGGTGCCCTGTTGTGGAAGAACTACATGCTTTTGAAGAAATTGTTATTAACCTGTGTTGTAACAGTTTTTAAAGGGAGTAGATGAAGTAGACTGATAATCATTAGCTGGTGAGTCTGACATCAGATTCAGGCAAAAATATGGAACAGATGATACAGGGACTGAGCCAGAAAGATTGGAGAGATTGAATACAAATAATTCCAATTAACATGGGTTGGAGGAAAACAGGTTTGAGGGCATTATTTCATACGTTGATCTTTCTGCATTAGGTGTTTGGCTTGGTTGGGCTGTGTAGAACCTAAATTGTTACAAAATCAATATGTTATGTATCAGATGGTTTATTTTGTGCCTAAATGCCAGGCTTCAAAATACAAGTGTATGTTGGCAATTGTTGCTGTCCATCAGGTGTGATTCGGGAGGTATCCAGTAAGAACTCATTCTTCGCTCCAGGCTGCATGGTGCTACTAGCACTGAGTAGCAAGAACATATAGAGATATTTTTAGGTGAGGAACCAATGCATTCAGTATGGACAAATGAAAGGCCACATAATAGGGGAAAAATTAATTAGGTCATAGTTAGAGATTGGGAGGCTCTGTGTGCAGAAGCAGTGATTTTGCAAGATACTTGCATAATAATAGCATTATGCTGGAAGCACAAGTTCAACTGATGAGCTCTATCACAGAGAGCTAATGTACTCTTTAAATATATTTGCAACACTGAAAGATGTTGTCTTATCCTGGACTGAGCACTACAGTGACTATTCCTGGGATATTAGGTAATCTTTGGTGTCCCACATCTTCCTTGAAACATGAAAACCTGGAGAGGATTCAGGAAAACCTTGTAACTAAGCAGTCTGAGTCACTGTGAAAGACTGATGAAAGCAAGTTTCTTAATATTCTGACCCACCTTTGCACTTCACCCTAAATCCTTTTGCAGCTTTCTAACTATAAAAATCCTACAAGAAAACTGTCTTGATGTTTCTTGCTGGAAAGTACTAGTTTGGACCTCTTTGCTCCCACTTACAACTAAATATCCCCAAGATCTATCCATAGAGCTAAATTACGTGGAACTGTAATATATGTATATATTACATGTGTGTGCACATATGTGATATTAAAATATTGCTAACAGGTGATTTGAAATATATTTCAAATTAGAAGGAAGGTGTTTATTGACTAGCACCAGGGAAAAACAATATTGCCCAACTTAAAGCAGATAAGTGGCTAAAAAGGCTGGAAATGAGTGGTCCCAGGTGCTAGAAAGCCTCGAGCAGGTTACTTTCTAATCAATACTTTGAATTCCTCCTTCCAGTTTTAATAAAGGTTCTGTTTCCGCTGGAGCTAGCTGCATCTGCCTTAATTACCACCTGTTGAACACTACTGTATGACAACACTGACAGGGACAAGCCTTGGCTACCCTGCCTCCTCAGCAGGAGGAAAGATAGTTGAATTAATGCCCATCACACTGTTTTTCAGTGCACATGTAGTTAAATGAAAGATGTTCCATTCTTTCTCATCATCCCATATTCAGCAGCAACTAGGGTTCCTGTACAATGCATTAACTCATGTTTCTTTTATGTGGTAAGTTCAGCTCACCAGTGGGCTGGTGGAGGTGAGCCAGAACCAATGAAGTCATTTATCTCCACTTGCACCAAAGGAGGGCAGATTTTGACGTTATTCCAGCATCTCAGAAATCAGGAACCATCCTCATTCCTCAATGTCACTGTCGGACTGACAATGTAGCTGGAACTCGTACAGGTCTGCAATGAAGACCGTAGTTAAAAAACCTCTTTTGGTGTTTTGCCTAGTGAAAAGGGTTCAGTGGATGAATCTGGCTCTTTAGGAGGCAAATTATGGGTGTTGCTCTTCATACTGCAAGGCACTTTCCAGTCTTATTACCATTGCTTTATGCATAGTGTGATTTTCTCCTCTGCACTGTAGTGACAGTTTTCTTAAATTCTATTTTTCCCCAAAAACATCAAGAAGGACCTTTGAGTCCTGTCCTTCTTCAGTTTATGATGTCTTTCTCTGGATGGCACCAAAGAATTCAGCACCACAGGGCACACCACGCCAGGACAGGCCCCTTGGGACAAAAGAGGGTGGTAAAAGTTAATGCTGTCATCAGAGCACTCAAACTCCACAGTGCCTAAAATAACAAGCAGTTCATTAGGCCTTAAATAAACTGTGTGTATGATAATGCAGCCTACTGATTAGAGCATTCACCTGTCCTGCTTGGTACAATCTCAAAATTCTGAAGCACTGTTTATTTATTTTTTTTGGAAGGAGGACTAGAAACAAGAGCTCATCCCCATGCCACTGTGCTATAGAGAGGTGCCGACGCTGCTTTGTTCTCTCCATGAAATCATCATCAGTGTTTTCCCCTAATCCCAGCTGGCAGGACAAAAGTCCCCAAATACTTGTATTGTGCCAACAAACAGATCTGGTTGTTTTGGCTGTTGCAAGGTCAGAGAAGCAGGAATTAAACCCTTCAGGCAAAAAAAAAGAAAATTGAGTCAAGACTCTCCAAACTGCACTGTGTCCTGCCCAAGTTACTTCACGGGTGGATAGAAAGGGCCCCCTTCATCTAAATGCTGGTCCTGCATGGGATTTGGTCTGGAAAGGGAGCCCCTGTAACACAAATGACCAAATACCTTGCTGCACTGTTGTCTAGGCTCATCTCTTGGGAATGGAAACCACATGGAGAAAGGATAAGCTTTTTCTCCCAAAATATGCATTCTGAAAGCTCAGTATGACTAGAAAAGGCACAGGATCCTCAAAAAGTGCAGTGCTGCTCTCCAGGGCTCTTTAAAAGGCAGGGACACCATTTATCCAACAATGCAAGTGCCAATGGGGCATTGCTACGGTGCAGACAGCTGTGGTGGTATCCCTAAGTGGATGTTTGGTTACCAAGAAAAAAACTTCAATGTACAGGAAATTCTGGTAGCTGTGTGTTTGGGCAGTGACGAAGGAGGGGGCTGAGAGCTGTGGAACTGAAAATTTGTGGATCCAGTCATATTTCTGTATAAGAGGATAATTCTTCTCAAAGGCTACCCTGTTATCCCCTAGATTATGCCTCTTTGCTGGGTACTGTGAGGTACTCAAAAGTTGTAATGATGGGGAGCCTGAGATTTGCTCTACACCACAGCTGGTCACCTGCCATCGAGCACACTGTTCCAGCTGCTCAGTGTTTCTAGGATACACGTGCTCCTCCTATACCTTGTTTTCTTCTGGGCTGTAAAAAATGGCAGAAAAGACTTTGACCGCAATGAAAAAAAAATAGCTATCACACACAACATGTGCTTTCTTCATAGCAAAAGGAATGGGAGTCAAGAAGTCAGATGTGGGTGCAGGCTGTTGTTGTAACCTTTTGCTCACATTCACAAACAATGCCCTATTGTGATGTTGTTTCCTGAAGATTATCTTAATAACCAGTGAGCAGTGAAGCGTGAACATGCGTTCAGGTTTCTTAGATTGAATTCTAATGTAATAAAATGTGCCAGCTTTTTAAGGGCCCACCTAAATTGCACAAGAAGGCAAATTGGATAAAATCAAGCACATGGAATTTTGCTGTAATCCTCAAAACCCGGAAACTTCCTGAAAGAAATGGATTTTATACCTGAGGATATATGATGCTTTCTTTATCTTCAGCTAATTTATGATTTGGCAGTTATACCCATAAATTTCTTCTCTGAAAGGGCACAATCTGATGTTGGCAATAGAGCTTTCATAAAGGCTTGATTACAGCTATAACAAGTGCAGGATTTTTTGTGTGTGTGAAAAATACACAGCCTGAGGTCTTGCATGGTGTGTGAGCAGATACAAACACTGATCAAGTACCTCATCAGAGAAAACAGGGAGACCTGCAGCTCCGACATGATCACATCGCTGTGCGCGTGCTGAAGTATTACTATTATTTACTGTACAGGCAAGTTTGTAATATGTTAGGTATAAAACTGGCTGTCACTGAAATACATTTTAGTGGGTTTGGTGGAACAGCACCGGAGATGCTGAATGACGTCTCATTTTGGCAGATCAGTACCAGGCTGTTAGCAGTAGACTAATGATGTATGCACTTAAATGTTCTGTCTGTGGAGAAGGCTGCACTCCTCATATTCTGGGTTTTCTTTTCTCCTTTAAACTGGCTCAGCCTGTAGTGAGCATTAACCTGGGAGGTACATAATGTCATGGCACTTGGAAGGATTTGCAGTCAGAAAGACCCTTCCAGTCAGACAAATTATATTCGATGTAAGAATTAATAAACAAGCCTAAAATAACTTCAGAAAGGGTATGGATGTTTATTAATAAGGTATTATAATCTGTTAGTTAACCAATGTTAATAGACAACTTACACAGCAAACGTTCTGTATGAATTGTGTATCCCATTACGTTATATTAGCTTAGTCAACTCGATGGGGAAAATTATTTATAAAATCACCTGATATTAATCATATTATAAGGAAATGACAGATTCTTCTAGGCTGTCTGCACCACAATTTTTCATATACTAATTTAATAGCAGAATATCTTGAAATTCTGATCTTATTTCTACTAGACTGGTAAACATATCTCTTCAATATGTCTTCCTTTCTGTACCTCTTCCAGTCCATGAATTTGAACTTCATAAGGACTCTCTGCAGGAACACATATTCATACTTCTAAAAATTCCATACAATTAACAGGATGTTTTAATACAAACATCTGTGCACTGAGAAAATTTCAGTAGTGCTGGACACAAAAGGAAATTGATATTATTTTACCTGGGTTAACACTCAACTGACTTGAATCAGTTTAGCATATCTACACGTGGATATGCATGAGTCTAAGTACATTCACTTTATAAATGATTTTACTTAAACTGATGTTGTGGTTTGACCCTGGCCAGTGGCCAGGTGCTCACACAGCTGCTCTCTCATCCCCCCTTCTCCGCTAGACAGGGGGAGAAAA
>NW_009728134.1:0-9432 GCF_000703405.1 Apaloderma vittatum | reverse complement strand
GATTTATGAGGGTTCAGCTTATGAAGCAGGTCCATAACCTTTCCCTCATGGATTATGCAGGTCCTATTCTGTTCCTCATCCCTTTCTTCAAGCTCAGGGGTCTCTGTGCCCAGCGAACAACTGGTCTTACTGTTAAAGACTGAGGCAAAGAAGGCATTAAGCACCTCAGCTTTTTCCATATCAGTGGTCACTGTTCTTCCCTCTGCATCCAACAAAGGATGGAGATTCTCCCTAGACCTCTTCTTACTGTTAATGTATTTATAGAAAGTTTTCTTGTTATTCTTCACCACAGTGGCCATGTTTAGCTTGAGATGGGCTTTGGCCTCTCTAATTTTCTCCCTGCACAGCTTCACTTGTTGTTTATAATCCTCATAATTTGCCTGCCCCCTTTTCCAGAGACCATAAACTCTCCTTTCATTCCTAAGTTCCAGCCAAAGGTCTCTGTTCAGCCAGGCTGGTCTCCTCCCCCATCAGCTTGTCTTCCGTGACTTGAGTATAGTCAGTTCCTGCACCTTTAAAATTAATTCCTTAAAGTATGCCCAGCCTTCCTGGGCTCCCATGCCCTCCAGAACAGCCCCCCAAGGAACTCTCTTAACCATGGACCGGAAGAGACCAAAGTCAGCTCTCCGGAAGTCCAAGGTGGCAATTCTGCTGACTCCCCTCCTTACTTCACCACAAAAGGAGAACTCCAGCATTACATGATCATTTTGTCCAAGACAGCCTCCAACAGTTACGTCCTCCACGAGACCTTCTCTATTATCAAGCATGTCATCTTGCATGACAGAAAGTCCTACCTGTTTTAAAGGAATGTCGGGTTAATATCTGTGACTCTTCTCTCCAAGCACATTTATTAGACTCTTTTGCCCCTTCAGTAGTTCATAATTCCTTGACACAAAGTAATAGATCATTTACTTACAAGAGTGGTGCAACTACACTGGTAAAAATGAAGACTTTTGTTGACAGGAAGAAAAATCTAATAACGAATTGAGACTAAGGTATGAAAAAAATTTGACACAAAAACTCCCTCATCAAACCTCTAAGATCTCCATTAGTTTTTGGATTTTGTTCAAATTGAAGTATTGATTTATTCAAAACATTTTTTTCATTTACTTTTTACATATGTAAAAATCAGCACATTCACTGTCAGCCTTCTCCTAGAAGTTAAATACATTGATCAGAAGTCACTCTCTCTGCAAGCAGAAGGTAGAAATACCTGGCAGAACTTGAGTAGATCAGTAGCAGTTGGAGCATTTCCCTTAAAAGACAGCTTTTATTCACCACTTCGTAATGCATACAAAGATTCACTAAAAAAAACCCAAAACTTCACCTAAATTTGACATTTACTGCCGTAGGCATGACATTTTACAAATGCTGTAACCTTGTCATTTAGGAAACACATTGAAAGGAGGCATCTGTTTCTTTTAATTTTAAATAATTCCTTTATCAGGTTTATAGTAATTTGCTTGGAAAAGACAAATTAACCAGGGAGACAATTAAAGTTACCCTTTTAAAAAAGTAATAAAGCCTCCTTAATTATTCTCTTAAAGTAAAGAATTCGCTGATTGATCCCAACCTTTAAACATGTTGGCTGAAATCAAACTCAGAGGCAAGACGTCATTCCTCTTTCAAATTCAGATTAAGCAAAGGTCTTCTCACTTAGATTCTGAGGGTTCTTGATTCCATCATCAATCGGATCTGGGAAGATGTTGGAAAACAAAACCTTTTTAGTACTGGAGGGAACTTGGTTCCCATCCAAAGTATCCCAATAGCCTTCAAAGTTCATGGAAGAGTTCAGCCATTTTGTTCTGAAGCCGTGGTTTTAGCTGGAGCCATAGTTATAGCCAGAACTGTAGTTTTAGCTGGTGTGTAGGAGACTTAATATGCTTGGGCAAGCACAATCAGTGGGAAACTGGAGGTGTGAGTCAGGTATTCCTACAAGGGGAGCTTATACCCAAGGACAGGATGATCTTATCTCCAAAGATGGAATGTCCCAGGACTCCCAAATGCCATTAAGATATGCAGAACCAGCCTAGGCCAGTCTTGGGGTCTCTTAACAAAGACAAGGAGTTAATTGAGCGGAACCCATCAAAAAGACACCTCGAAGAAGACTATCATGTTGAAGTAAAACAACCACTAGAGACCCCTGACGACCACCAAAAGACTGTATTACGCATGCAGGAGTAGGCAGCAACATATGTTAATGAGTTATCCGAAATTGCATGAATATGTATATTTAAACTGTATATAAGCTATACCTTTAGCTCTTCATGGGGCACACACTAGGTGGAGCCATCCCCTGTGTGCCCAGCAGTGCAATAAAGAGTACCTGCTATTAAGGCTATTAAGCTTTGATTTCAGCTTTTTCAAGGCATCAGTTCCCAAAAAAAATACGTAGGGCAGAGCACTGGAACAAGCTGCCCAGAGAAGTTGTGGAGTCTCCATCTCTGGAGACTTTCAAAACCTGCCTGGATGCCTTCCTGTGTGGCTGCCCTAGGAGATCCTGCTCTGGCAGGGGGGTTGGACTAGATGATCTCTAGAGGTCCCTTCCAATGCATAACATTCTACCATTCTATGACTTCAAGTATTCCATAATTTGAGACCACTTACGTGTGGCTTTTTTTTTAACATTGGTAAATTAAGACAGTTCAGAGGATGTCATTAATTTACTTGCCTTTTGATTTCAGAATATGATGGCCTTCAGCCAAGCTCTTCTTGACTACTAAGGTATAAGCAGTCAAATGAAGAGTGTTTCATAGCTGTCTTCTTGCATTACAGATTTTTTGTCTTAAGATGTTGTAACAGAAAAAGTTGTACTATTGTTGCCATAAGGGTGGCAAAATAATTTTTACTGCCTTAGGAGTGGTGAATCAGTCTTTTAAAGAATGCTGCTTCAAGGATGGGAAGAGGTGAAATTTTCCAGCCTCTTAACAGAAAATATAGTAAGATATAGAGTGCAGCTGGAGATAGCAAGTAGACTGTTGTTTAGAAAGTTTTAATGAGCTGTTCGTCCTTGGGGTGTGTGGAATCAGACTCAAGTGGGGCTTTTCTAGATAAAATCGTTGTTATGGAGAAGAGAGGGTACCAAAATGTCAAAAATTGTTTATGAAAGGCTGAACATGAGCCAGAATTAAATGTGTCAGTGGGAGATGGTGACCACTATCTCAATTGAGAACACTGAAATCTTACCCCTGCCCCCCGTACCCGCAAATAGTATGCTTGCGAATTTACATGAGAGGCAAAGCTAATTCTAATATACTGATCCAATGATGAATGTAAGTGTTATCACTAACCATTAATTGTAGAACTAGTGGCAAGTTAGTTGTGTTTCTACTAAGTTACAAAATAAATATGTTGCAGTTTTTCAATGTGATATACTAGTTTAATCTGGCATCCAAACTTGGTCAACTATGCTAATAAACCAATGTCGGCTTTCTAAACTATCATTTGGTTTAGAGAGTTATTTCTTTACAGTTGCTGCTTTTGGCAACACCATGTCAAACTATACTTGCTAAGGTCTAACAGAAGCTTGCTAGCCTGGTGGAAGCTAAGAGGTAGGAGAATCAAGGACAGTCCACAAAGTCCATAAACACCATATGAAGTTATAACCAATGTGGTTTTTTTCAGCAGGGATTTTTGAAGTGTTCCATCACATTCTTTTTTTTTTCCCCCCTGCTCTGTAGATGAAAAGAAGGACACAATTTTAAATGAATCCTTTTGAAGGAACTACTTTTCTTCCACTTCAAGAAATAATGCTGGCTCTCTTCCATAAAGAAGGCAATTTAGTGCAAAATGAAGTTTCTGGTTTTGCTTTTTCAGCCTCTAAGGGCCTCTATTACTCGTAAACACTTTGCCTAGTCACATGAAAGGCTAGTTAGCTATCAGGTACCTGCACACTCTTGGGCTCCTCTGTACAAACATGACCATCTACACTTCCTCAGATAACCTGAACGAACATTATTAGGGGTAGTGCAATGCAGAGCTCCAAGCTTATGCTCAGGCAATCCTCTGACTCACACAGTCTGGCTGAAGCAGAAGGTCAGATCCAAAGCTGCAAGGGTTAAACAGTTAGGTTTGCCCTGCCACATCTACAGATGAGTCAGACAGCATCTGTTACCAATTCAGAAGAATGAATAAATGGCCTTGATGGGCAGTCAATCTCAAAGGCTTCTCAATCAAGTGAACAATCTCCCGTATCAGCTCAGGGATCATCACACCTGTGATGGGCATGGGAATGCACGACCACACATTTCTCCTTTCAGGCAAGAAAATGCAGTCTCTTTCTGTGGACACTTACCAGTAGCCACAGAGAACTAGGAAACTGTTGTTAGCTCTTGAAAGAGTTGTTAGCATTTGATGATCCTGCTCTGGGAGGGTTTTCCAAGGTAATGGCTCTTTAGAACCTCCCTTTGTTCCCAGGAGAAGACGACATCTACCCTGACAAAGCCCAGGATTAACAGCACTTAAAATTCCCCTTAAAATTCACCCACCCCCTGTGGGTACTCACTGTGAGTACAGACGTGTAAGACTGAATGATGTCCTTGCTCCTAGGCAGAGATAGTGCTCCAGAAAATACTCTTTGCCGATTTCAGATTTGGTTTGGTGACTTCAGGAACAACAAGGAAACAGGTGGTTGGACTCAAACAGTATTCCATTCAACAAGCAGCCACATCTCATTTTTGTTTTGTGGGCCATCAACTGAGAGACAAGCCCTGCAGTAAAACTGGAAGGCTTCTGAGTGAGGGTAGTAACTGCACGTTTTGCTCTGGCTTTCCAGATGCTCAGAAGCAATGGAACTCCGAAGAGTGTATCTGGAACTGGTTCTTACAGAAAACAGTGTAATAGATTCAGATTTGTAATTTAGTTTTACTGTTTGTATAAAGGCAGTATGGGAAGCGCACCAGATAAAACAGACCATGAAGGCTGTGTTAAAAAACATGTTAAGGAGGAAAAGGATGTTGTCAACCCCTGTAAGTGTGTAACTAAACAAAAGAAATACCCTTGGAGCACTGGCTGTTTTAAAGCAGCAGATCCCATCTCTGCTGCCTGAGAAACATGCATTAGTCACTGCAAATTGGCAAAATATGAAAGGCAGTAAAAACAAAGCTTGTGCCATTTGGATTCTGTTGTGTTCTTTATGTCATGCATGTGATCTCCCAAGAGAGAAATCTGAGGAGGTAAAGAACTTAGAAAAAGAAACCTAGAATCCTAAGGAGGATGGAATTCCCTATTTAAAAGCAGAAAACATAATCTGAATCAGAATAGAGTAAGATATTAGACTTGTGATTGTCAAATACAAGGAAGCTGTGACAGCAGTTGCACCAGGGTCATGTTAACAGTGTGACTGATGTGGCCCAGCTATTTTCTGTACCACTGACTCAAGCTTGCTGGTAAAAATTTGCTTTTTCCTTTTCAGGAACTCACTCTGCCTTCACTTGCTCCCCTAAGGTTACTATTAATCCCCCAGTACTTATCACATGTATGTATCACCTATGTCACAAAAATTGTAATCAGAGTCCAGAAAGCATTTAATCACAAGTGGATGGCATTTTAATCCACTCACCCACCAAGGAGTGGAAAAAAAAAAAAAGAACTTATGGAAGAAGTAGTGCCTTTCCAAATTGAAACAGAACTTAAACCCAGTAGGTTAATGGCTTAGTTAGTTCATAACTAATGAAAATATTTAGAGATGTCCTTGGATGAATATGGGTCTATCCCTGCATGTTCAAATTGGAAACACTGTAAAATTCCAACCCCAATCAATGCTCACTCATGGTAATTTTTAGGCTTAATTTCCCGGAAGACTATATCAAATAATTTGCAAAAAATCACAAGCCCCTATATTGGCTACTCACAAAAAAAAAAAGTAAATGGATGTGGGGAAGGAACAGAATGAAGCACTTGTAACTTAAAAGATTTATATAGGTACACTGCATTAACCCACACAGGTCTTCTTTGTCCCTTTTACTTTCAGTTAGCTGGTTTCCCCAAAAGCATAGGAACCACCCTTTCTCAAACTCAAACAGTGAAATCAAGGGTTATTGCATATGCATCCACACTTTTGGATGCAAATGAACAGAAGATCAGCTCATGTGAAAGGGTTTGCCTTGTGCTAGTAAGGACCCTGAAGCAGTGGGATTATGTAACTGAAAACTCCAAAGGGATTATGCAAATTGCACATTTCTAAAATAATTCTTGGTAAAAGCAAGGACAGATTAGCAACTCTAGAATTGTACTGTAGACTCCAGCTTTAGTAAAACATAGTGTTAGCCTCAAAATTGTACCCCAAGAACCTGTAGCTCCATATGTGTTGCTGGTGGAGAGAGAAGTACAAATTTTTCCCTTGCCCAAGGGAGACAAAGTGTCTCAGTCTGCAAAATGAAGTGAACCACAAAGGGAGTTTGTAAAAAAGGGTTTTACCATCTGCTACAGATGGGTCCCCCTTCTATGACAAAGAGGTCACCAGAACAGGATACAAAGCAGTTATGCACTAGATAGTAGAGTACTGTCTGGTCCAGCATGTTCTCAATCTGCATAAACTTCAGAGCTGCAGGCAGTGTTGGAGGGCTTTAGATTCACATCTCCTAACGTTCTTCTGGCAGTTTACACGGACCCAGATCAGACCACGTCTGGCAACGGTCTGGTCTCTTTGGTTAGCAAGAAATTTAGACACTTCAGATGGCAAACAAGTAGCATGCAATGCCAAATGGCAACAAATACCTAATCTAACTTAGACCACAAAACAAATAATCTGGATCACATGCACTCCTACCTGTAACAAAGAGCAAACCACAGGTACACTGTGTTAACCCACTCAGGCCTTCTTTGTCCCTTTTACTTTCAGTCAGCTGGTTTCCCTAAAAGCACAGGAGTCACCCTTTCTCAAATTGAAACAGTGAAATCAAGTCCTAAAAGAGGTGAACACTGAACTGTAAATTGGTGTGACCAATCCCACCAGCCTGAAGACCATGCAGACATCACAAAATGAACTCCTTAGAACTGGACAATTAAAGGCAGAGATTTAATTAAGGTCTTAGACTGGCTCATCCCACGGAGTGGAACAACATCCACTAAAGCTGTGTCAGTTAATCACCTCAAAAACTTTAGGAAAGTGTCATTTAATGTTAGGGAGGATCTGGAAGGGAACTATACATCGGGTTTAGGAAGAAAGAATCAACCAATGGATGTGTTTTATCCTTTCATCATTAATGAAAGATCCCTCTGCGAATTAAAATATCCCACTACTGGTTTCCAGGTATATAAACCTACATTAACGTACTAAATTCCTCAGAAAATCAAAAACTTCTCTTAAAGAAGTCCAATTAGATGGCTTGAACATCTCCTTCACCATATCCCAGTGTGCCTCCTACGTGAAAATAAGCCAACAGGGGTGGATGTGGTGGACCAATCCAGGGCATTTATAAACACCCAAATCCAAGCTGAAAAGATGCTGTAAGGTCTAGATAAGTCCTAATGGAGTAGGTTTGTCTCCCATTAATGCCGCAGCACTAAGTCATTGCTAATAAGCTTTCCTACGCTACCAAAAAGTAGGAAAATTGGACACACTCCATGCCAATTCTTTAGGCCAAACAGACACCAGACAGCAAGGCATCAGTAAAAATCTTCCAAAGCAGGAAAATACAGAAAATTATTAATAGCTCATGCTTACAGGTATTCAATGTCTTGAATCAAGGAAAGTAACCTATCTTTGGCTATAGCATATATGCAATCTTAGAATGTATTGGCATGATTAGACAAGCTAAAACAGGTAACATTCTTATAGAGGTAGTATCATTGATCATTTGATCACTGATCAAAGCTCCAGTTACCATGAAGGAGATTTCTCTGAATGCAGCAAATCAGTGCTACTTATCACCAAGACATAAATCAACAACGATTATTCATAATCCTAATTTCAGATGCTGACATAGAATGTCTATCTTGTGATCCCCTTGGGCTTACAAGTAAAGAAGGATTTAGGAAGGTATTCTAGGGAGACAACTCACTATAATATTGAGAAAGAAACAGCTTTAAAACTGTGAATGTTGAAGGCTGTCAGAAGCAGGACTCTTGGATCAAAGGTTACACAGGCATAATCTTTGTTTGTCGGCACACCCCACTGATTCTTCCTTCTGTACGTTTGATTTAGCCAGGGACAATATCTCCTTTATAATTTATGTTAGTACAGGTCATTCATGTTTCAGAACTGCTTGTACTTAGATTCTTCTCTGGATGAGCTTATGAAGCGTGCCCATGTGAATTTCATGAGGTTCAAGAAGTCCGCATGTTGGTTCTGTATCTGGACTAGGGCAACCATTGGTATCAATACAGGCTGCAGGATGAAGAGATTGAGAGCAGCCCTGCAGCGAAGGACTTGGGGATACTGGTGGATGAAAAGCTAGACATTAGCTGAGAATGCGTTCTTGCAGCCCAAAGTACAACCATATCCTGGGCTGCATCAGAAGAAGCTTGGCCAGATCAAGAGAGGTGATTCTGCCTCTCAGCTGTTATCATTGCTAAGCAAATTACTTAATTTGTCAGGGAGAACATTCATCTTACTCACGCTTTCCATTTTGTTGTCAGTCTAAAGGTACGAATGGCTCTTGGATGTCTGTTTGAACCATGTATGACTCAGACTAGGATTTTATGACATTTTCATCAGAATGTCTATGGATTCTATTTTTTTCTTTCAATGATTAAGGACTTATATACAATTTCATCTGAAAATCTCTGGTGTGGCTTATCAAGTTCCCTCATGTTCAGTTCCCATCTACATAGCAGACATTTGACTAATTAGAAAACGCTCTCCATTACAGTTAAGCTTGCTGCTTCTCTTTTAGATGTCCCAGGATTTAACTCGTAAAGGTTCAGATTACACTTGCCTGTTGTCTAGCAACTGCTGAACAACAGCCTTGACTACTTGCAGGTTTTCTATCAACTGTCCTCTCAGGTATTGTCATCCGAATGGAAGCCAAAAACTGGGAGCACCTAGGACACTCTGCGTCGAGGCTGACTAAAAAACTTCTAACCAGTGCTTTTATTCAGCTGTGATTTCTGAAGTGTTCACCCATCCCTTTCCTGGCTTCCCTGTTCCACAGACCACAAGCAAACGTTTTTAAACCTATTCCGTAAGTTTCAAAGGAACTCTGAACTCTCTTGCGACGAGATAACTAAGTGCGAAAGGAAGACTTCTGCTTTTCTCCCAGGGACCACGCTACGCTGGGCACGCCTGAGAGCCTAGGGTGAAATGACAGCCAGCCCTTGGGTACTCGCCACGCTCTCTGGCTTCTCTGCACAAACCCGACCACCGGCGCTGCCCTGCATCACCTGAACGCGGTTCGACCCTCACTGACAGCGCAGAAACCCGCGGGAAAACTACGAACACCCACTCGCGAGCCTGCCGCCCGCAGGCCCCTTGCCGCAGCCCCGGGGAGG
>NW_009728133.1:0-20022 GCF_000703405.1 Apaloderma vittatum | reverse complement strand
CTGGGCCATTCTAGGATTCTATGATTCTATGTTTATATAGGTGATGTCTCTACATGCTCACTAAAATAGAGATTTTCACCTACAAATACATAAAAAGAGGTAATTCTGTAGATTAATTATTTTAATTATTAATAGAATTATAATACTTAATTTCATAACTTTAAACAAAATCTTCTGGGTTGTTAGAGAGGGTTCTGTCTCTTTTCTGTTCTTTTTAGAAAATAAATAAATATGCCGTTCATTTAAAAGATATCTTTTTCAAACCTACAGCTTAAGCCTACATTCCACTTAGAAGGAACCTTAGAGCTGATATTTACTGTGTCTGTTACACTTTTTAAAGGGTTGATACTGAGTACCATTTGCCTATGCTACTACCAGTTACCTAGAAGCAGTAAAATAGAAATAAGGAATGACTACAATCCGGTAACTAACAGCAATAACAGGAAGCTGAAAGAAAATTATTCTGGAGACCAGTCTGAAGGAAAATACCGTAACACATCAGCAAAAGTGGAAGGAAACCTGTTACAAGTCAGTCTTTTAAAGGTAACACAGAGAAAAGTCAACAGCATTCATACAACAGAACACAGTTCTCTAGAAAACTGATGAAAGTAAGGAGGTTTTAGAAACTCCTTTAAGTGGAAAATAGAAATGAAAAACAATTTAGAGCATAATTTAGAGGGCCGGTTAGCTCAGTCAGTTGAGCGTGGCGCTAACAACACCAAGGTCGCGGGTTCAATTCCCGTTCGGTCCCCATGTGTTACCTGATCTAGTCGAGAGGTGGCGTCCCTGGTGGCAGGGAGGCTGGATTAAAATGATCTCTAAGGTCCCTTCCAGCTTAGGCCATTCTATGATTCTATGATAATACGAAGGAGAATAGTGCTGCACACAGATGAACACAAAACAGAAAAATAAAAGCTCATAATATGTCGATTTCTTTTCCTCAGACGTTACAAAAGAGGTTGACATTGCTTAATAAAACAAAGACACTGTGCTTTGATTTTTTTTTTTCCAATGTAGAAGAATTTTGATCTACACTGTAGTAGAATCTTACAGAGGTTTTTTTTTTTGGCCAGCCAGTTGTTCTTTGTGAAAATAAGAATGTTCTTGTTTCTTAGAATAAGCTTATGAAATGTTTTTAAAACAGATAACGAGGGGAAATGGTAATGAATTATGTTGTTTCTTATTTACTCATATTGCTTAATTTTTACTTCAAGGAGGTGTTACTCCGACATCTACAAGCATTCAGAGCCTACCTTGCCTGTTTAAAAACATGGAAGTGCCACTTAGTTTGTCACGTACTGTGATTACATAGGATTTCTCAACACATTCTCAACACAGACCTACTATAGTAAAAATCAATACACAGTTAAATCATTGCCATCTGTGGTACAGAATGCTTATGAGATTTGTAATTAATTCATTTTAATAGAATTAGCCCTTATAAATTACAGCAGCATCAGCACTAGTGTCAACTAATAAATGAGTCTACACTAGACTAGTAAATGAGTCTACACTAGGTGGTTCATGGCTTAACTAGACTGATGTGTACTCCAGCAGCTCTGAAGGCACAATTTACTATACAGGGAGCAAACTGAGTGATAATATTACAAAATGACATTTGGTTTATTTGCCATCATGGATCATGTTGAAAAAAATGAAATTAAGGTTACAGTAATTAAGTCTTATTTAAAGGAAAACAGAAATCCATAATTGGGAGACACTTTAATATCTTTATTAGCTTCAGATGTGCAACACGGAAATGATGTAGTGAGATTGCTTTACAGATCATCATTATCCCTCTTTGCAGTAATTTATACAGCACATGAAAAGAACTCAAGGTGTCTTCTGTACACTGGAATATTTCAAGGATAATAATTCCAGATGAGTTAAGAAGTAGAAGGCTAATAATATCTACTCTTCTGTCGTGGGTTAGGGCTGGGCAGGCTGCTAACATGGCCAGACACTCTCTAACCCCCTCTTCCCCCCCCAAAATGGGAAGGAAAAAGGGAATGAGGCAGAGAGACTTTCGGGTTAGAGAAGAAAAAAAAACTACAACAGCTTTAATGAAACAATAATAATAGAAAATAATAGTGGAATGATAAAAGTAAAGAACTATATGCAACTATAGATAATAGCCCGATATCAAACCCGAATCCCTCCCCCAGTATCCATCCCCACTGATGCTGCAGAGCAGTGGGCACTGGGGAAGCCCCAGGCTCAGGCGGGAGCTGGATACAGGAGCTGGATTCAGGAACTCAGGATCCGGATCAAAAGCAGGAGGTCAGATGTCCTCCTCTCTGGACACCGACCATTGCAGAAAAAAAAGGACGAAACTCTCGTGATCACTCAGTTTATACTGAATATGACGTATATGGGATGGAATACTCTCAATGGTCACCTGTCCTGTCTATTATCCCCCGAAGTGCCACCTTTTACTTCCTTGTGACCCCTCTCACTACCCGGCACCCCCAGCGTGGCACACAAGAGCCAGCAGTGGCCTTGGTCACTATAGGAATAAGTATCAGCAAGAGCCTTTATGCATCCCACTGCCAGGCAGCGACGGTAACCACAGGTGGTATCACTGCCAGCAGCACACACTGTCTGCAAAAACATGCTGCCAACTTCAGAAAGTGCAGCCTCTTAGAAGAGACTGAACTGAAAAGTAAAAATCACTAAATAGGACTGGATTTTAGCTAAACCCAGGACATCTTCTAAAAAAAATGCTATTACATCTAGATACTTGAATATAATCTCTATAGAAATTGAGAAAAAAAACACCCTAACTGTTTACTAGAGAAAACACAGAGGGCAGGAAACAGAACTAATTTTCTTATTTTTTTCTTTTCACGTTACTTAAAGTACTTCCTCCTCTAATCACTGTTTCTCTTTCACTCCTGGAGTTCTCAGTTTTTCACTTCAGCTCCTGTAAGTTGACCTCCTTGTATCTCTTTCTTACGTCATAATTTTTTTTTAGAATTTGTGCTACATTGACTTCTGTGTAACCCGCAGCAGGCTTAGGTATAGCACAAAATGAAATGAAACAGAAACAAAGAGTATCACGTGTTAATAAGGCTCCTAAGACAGCAGGTGAATATAAAAGTATTTTTAAATGGACCTGTTATGATACAAAGAGAACATTTTCTTTCTCTTCAAATATTCTATTTTAATTTTCCTCTGGAACCTGGCAGCAAATGCTATCTTTAAAATACCTTGGCTATTGAATATTCTCAGAGCTGTGGCACTTACACTGGATCTGGAGACATTGATAATCACAGAGGCTGAAACTGAGCCACTGTAATCCTTTTCTTCAACTCCCAGGGAAGAGGACATCAATTGTAAGGATAATTGAGAGTCTTATTTTGAATATGCAGTTAAGTTCTTGGTTGGCTCCAACTGGCTTTGATTGCTATTAAGTACATTTATAAATGTCCTCAAACATGAGTGATTCACTGAACTGGAGCCCTGAAGAATCACAGTGTTGACGCTGATAATGTAAAGCAAAAAATCATTGTTTGGGAACTTATGACAAACTAGTGGTAGGCCACCAAAAATGGTAAAACCAAGTCAAACTTTCTTGGATCTCCAGTTCACATTTTGGACACATTTTTTTCACTCTGCAAGACGATTTGGATAATTTTTATGTGAGTGAAAAACTAACATGAACATTTTCTTTACATCATCTTTCTTTTGTAAGGAAGCATGTTATGAAATACTAGAATATTCAACTCCTCGAGGCAAGTCCAGGGATGAAGAAGAAACATCTCTCATCCAGACTGAATCAGTAACAGAGGAATTCCTTCCCCAAGAAGAGAGAAGCCATTAACTTTTCCCGACACCCCCAAAAGTATGACAGATAAGCAGTGGCCAAGTAGCTAATAATTTATTGCAAAGAATATAGGAGCAGAAGCTGGTCTCTATTCCAACATAAACCCTCTTTGCAACAGTACAGAGATAAGTTAGTGACTTATTTTGTCTTGGTCAAAATAGTACAGGTAATAGCATGACATGACTGCTGCTAGGAGGAGAAATACATTAAAGACGAGAAGGAACTTGGATACTACAGCAAGAGAGGTCTGACAGCTGTCTACAGTAAGAAGACAATACAGAAATACTGAGTGGAAGAAATGAAAACAGTAATAAGATACAATCTAGTACGATTAAAGAAAAATAGTGCCATACACACTTCAAGGGCATCACCTAAGTAATCACCTCAGTGCCGCCCTTTGAATCTACATACATCTCCAGAACTTGCTCCTCCCTACCATTCTCAATCATTACTGTGCTAGAGGGAACAAAAGCCAAGCTAATATTGTGTGAAGTGTTAGGTAACCAAAGCATGACATTTGGAATAGACAGAACAACAGATGACTGTGGAGAAACCATGGAAAATGAGACCAAGGACATCCAGTTTGTAGCAAGAACCACAGCTGGGGAACAAGTGTCAGGCCTGTGGTCTCTCCCTTGGAAACAGACTTGTTTGGCCTGTTGTGTTTGGTCATGCAAGAAATATAAGCTCTTTCAGGAAGAGGTTATGTCATGGAGATTTACAACCAATATATTAGTCTGATTCCAGAAATGTCATACTCATGTTTCCTAAAAAACCAAAGATCTTCTCCCACGCTCCAGGTGCAAGAATAATATTCACTACTATTCACTGCTTCCCCTCTCCTTGTTTTTTTCCAACAGGCTTCCATTCAAAATACAATATCTCTGTTTTCCTCCAAGGAAAAAAAAATAATCTCCATGAACTGACACAAATACAGGTCCACAGAAATTATGATGTTCAATGTTGAATATTAGTATGGCACACACATGGCAATCAAGTCACATTCCACTTAAAAAAAACCCCTCTTACAAAACTCTGCTTTAAAAAAAAATAAAATCCAAGAAATCATTTGAATCCTGAATCCTTTCTTGGACTCTATTGCTCACATTTCCCTTTGAAGTCCTATTAAATAGCGAAGTGATATTTGTAGTCAAATGCAGGTTTTGAGAAGAACATCAAAACACCTCTGGCAAGTGGTTTCTGGTGGCATAAATTGGCAGGAGGATTCAGTTGTGCCTATTTTCCCATTTGTTTTAAATCCTCTAATATGATGAGAAAACAGTCTACCAGCCTGATTACTACAGATGAGAAGTTTTATTAACTTGGATTAATGTTGTTATGATATGTGAACATAGGAAATGGTGTGGTGATTGCATTAACAATTCTCAGTTGGTTAGAAGTGGTGGATTATGGCTATAAGTCTTGGGTTTGATTATATCTGCATAATAAAGTGCAAGCGAGCCTACAGCATTCTGAACATTTGAAATGGGGATGCTTTCATGGGGAAAGAAAATCATAAAAAGTCCAAGTTTATAAACTACTGGTATTTATAAGCCAATGGCATTTAAATGCTGCTAGCTCTTACAAGCAGATATATTAAAGCATTTGGAAACCTAGAGGTTCAGAGACACGTTTACACATCGTCTGCCTTATAATAAGTATCTGCCTTTCCTTTATTTCAACAGAGTGTAGGCATCTAATTGGTTTTGAAAACAAATACGCTCTTTCTCCTTCCTGTCCCCTAAGGTCTTCCTCTCTCTCACACAAAGACAGGCTTTAAAAATGTGGTCCCTGGTCCTTCCATTACCACTGGGGTAAGAGGCTAGTAGAAGACTTGCACATCACTTTACCTTTGCTCTTTTTTTATGGGGAGCTGTGCATTGACTTCATGGATAAATTCTCATTTTCTTCATTTAATAAGCTTGCTCACAATTGAGCTGTTTGTTAGCCTTTGTAGTAAGAACAAAAGGGAAACGGTGATATATGCATCTATTTTGAAGAGTTCTCTGAGTACATAAAACCGATAAAGCTAGTTGCTTATACGTGTGACTGGAACTGGCCATGTTCTGAGCACTAACACCCGCATAGAAAAATGTGTTGTGCCATGTGATTAGTACAGTAAACAAGATAAATCAGTGCATTTTTTACACCTTCCTTGCCACACAGGCCAGGATTTAAGTAGCTATGCTCCTTTCAAGGGAATTTAACACTTCTCATTATGCCTGGCTCGTGAGGAAAAAGGATCTTTGTCTGCATTTTGACCTAGCTGAGAAATTATGTCCCCTATACAGAAAGAAGGTAAAAAGAATCATGTCAAAGACTATTCTGAGGCAGGTACTCTAAATCAACTTGCTGAACATTAAGGTAGAGGGTTATTTTCCAATCTACTTAGCCTAGCTTCTTGAGAAATGTAGACAGCAGTCCCTGGAGAACTGGCTGATGACACTGCTGCAATTATGGATGATTTGTCTGTCTTCATGTTCTGCACATCTGTGCATCAACTGCCATCAGACCTGAAGCTGGAGGGACAACCTTAAGCATCTTCCCAGTACTGAAGACAGGGATGATGAAATGCCAAGGGCTGTAAGGAAAAGGAAGTTAACAGTTCTCAGCAACATAAAGGCAGACTGCTATCGCAGTTCATGGAAAGCCAGCTCTGTTTCCACTAATATCAACACTGTTGAGAGACGACTCACTGGAAGATAATAGGATTTGACAACTATTCACTAGAAGCAACTACAGAAAAGAGACGCACCACAGTCTAAATCTGTCTAAGTTCCTCCTCATTCTCATGATTTTCACTTCAAGAATAAAGGAGGTATTTACTGAATCAATCAATGTCCTAATTAAGCAGTTGTCTGGCAATTGTATTTCTGTCTGGCATTTGTTTTTGTCTGGCAATTGTTGAAAGAACACCTTTTTTAAAATATAGCTGAATTGATAATAATTTGGTTAATTTTCAGAACTTGCTAGGTGAGGTAATAAAGACAGATTTTTCCAGTCTAGAATATAAAAAGTGCCTTCTTGGGATGCATTCTTTTTATAGAATCATAGAATTGTTTGGGTTGGGAGAGACATTTGAAGACCATCTAGTCCAACTCCCTTGCCATGGTAAAGGGTATCTTTCACTAGACTAAGTTGCTCAAAGCCCCATCCAACCTGGCCTTGAACAGATCCAAGGAAGGGGCACCCATAACTTCTCTGGTAAAAAAATTCTTCTTTATGACCAACACAAATCGACTCTCTTTCAGTTTAATAGCATTGCCCCTTCTCCTGTCACAACAGGCCTTGTTTTTCCCCTGTCTTTCTTTACAAGCTCCATTTAAGTACCGAAAGGTGGCAATAAGGTCTTCCTGGAGCCTTCTCTCCTCCAGGCTGGGCAACCCCAACTTTTTCAGCCTGTCTTCAAAGGAGAGGTGTTCCAGTCCCCTGGCCATTGTTGTGGCCTCCTCTGGACCTCCTCCAACAGGTCTCTGTTTTTCTTGTACAGGAGCACCAGAACTGGTTGGAGGATGAGTCTTACCAGAGCAGAGCAGTGCAGGAGAATCAAATCCCTTCATCTGCTGGCTATGCTACTTTTTATGCAATCCAGGATGTGATTGGCTTTCTGGGCTGCAAGCACACATTGCTGGCTGTCTAGTAGCTCCAAGAGGGATAAATTACTTCATTAAGTCAATAACACATTTTAAAAAATGGATTTTTCCATTTATGTTATCACAGAATCATGGGAAGATGTTATTAAGCATCGGTCAATACCGTTGCATAAGGGAAGACTAAAACTGTTTGCCAATTACCATCCAAAGAGATAAAAGGGATTGGCAAAACTACGAAGAAAAGTGCATAACTTGTTTGTTTTACAGTAGGGAACTAGTCCCAATTGTAGACATTTCTCCTCTACATCAAATATTTTCTCTTTTCTAATTCAGATTGAGGACTGTTGTGAGATATTACTGCATTTTGTTAACAAAGTAGTAGTCAGCAATCTTCTTCTTCCTTTGTTCTGAGGTTACTTGTGTCATAAGATACATAAAACCAGAAAGGGCTGCAAGTAGTAAAGATTTTGTCTCCCATTATTTAGATTTTCAAAACAATGTAGAGAATGTTTTAAAATGTTGGTGAAGGAAAGACTATCAATTAAGAAATACTTAATTTGAACCAGTATCAAAGGCTTGGAAGATTAAGTTTACTCATCCTCATCTAAATTTTCTTCATTGGCAAATTTCCTGAAATTTCAAAGAATGAAACTTGATAAGGCAACTATTTTGATGCTTAACTGTTCCTGATTCTGATTAAATTATGTTACAAGGAGTAGGCATCTGGTGGGTTCTGAACATTAGTCTGCAACACCAGTAAAGAACTGCAGAAAACTGGGACCTTCATTGCAAAAATGGAGCAAGGCATATATGGTATGATGCCAGCCACACTATATCGGTGTAAGTTAGCTTGATTCAAATTTGATTCAAATGAGTGAAAAAACAATCATCACTTTCTGTTTATTCACAGCAATACTTCTTTGTTTAAATTTCATTTTCCTTATTTATACTTTATTTTCAAATAGAAAACAATATTTGAAGAAATGCTTAAAGAAAACTTTACTTTCAATGCCTGAAGAAAACATCCCATTATGTTTAGGAAGGGTGGTTAAATCTAAATTTATATATAAATCAGAAAGATCCTTCTGACAGAAATTTAGATAGAGTACAGTACATGTAAACAAAGCAAGGCTTTGCAGGCCTGGGCTCATTAATTAGACAGGGTAAAAAAGCCCAAATTTTCATTTACAGTTGATCCCAAATGCTAGAGATCCTTTATTCTATGCTACATGATATATAAGAAAAGGAATAAAAAAAAGTATCTTGAAGTAACTGGAAAAAATGTTTCCTAGACTAGTAAATTGGAAGGGGTCTCTAGGCAGAATCAGAAAGGAAATAGGAATATATGTTAAAAGAATGAACCTGAATCAGGGAATATAACAGAATTGGAACATAATTAATATAAACAGAATTTGTACTAACTTTTCCTCCAGAAAATTTTCAGTTTCCAACTGACATCACTATGCTGACCAGTTTTGTGCATTGAATATACTGTCATTCTTGGAAAGTCCTTTTTGGACGTAATTCTCATTCAAAGCACTTTGAGCTACTGTATAGGAATTCATATGTTCCTATCCACCTGGGCTGCAAAGAGGATGAAGAATGCTATCTGTATAAAAAAAGTAATGAAGAATCTTCAATTTCTTCTCAAGAAGTGGAGGTAGAAGATTAGAAATCAAGTATGCAGCTTGTTAGGACAGACTCAGAGGACTCCAGTGCTCTAGGTGATTCTGCCTGTGCTAGTTCATCAGTCTTGTAGTCACCATGCCAAACAGTTAATCACAAATATATACTGACCTCCAACTGCAAACTTACACAATTCTCACTGAGAAAGGCTTTTGCAGAGGAATTCTTGAAACAAACTGCTTAACCACAGATTCCACTATTTCCTTTAAGTTCTATAACAGCAACGTCCCGAAGAAGATATCAGAAAGTTACAATCTATGCTAGAGAACTGGAAAGGAGATTGTGCCCTCTGTTGCATCTCACACAGATACAGATTGAAGAATGGCAGGAACGTAAGTTTTGGAAAGAAATTGCTTGAACGTGGCACTATGCAGAGGATTTCTGCACTTGTAGACACTTCATTCACATTAACCGAGCACGGCACTGAGTGAGAAAATCCATCATCCACTTTTTCATTAAGGTGTGTACAAGGACTTGCACATAGCATGTACCAGTAACAATGAAATCTATGCAGCCATGGAAATTAGGGTTGACAGAAAGTGATACAGAGGAATATAGTGATTACTATGTGAATAGTGAGTGAGGTCTGAGGAAATTACAATGCCTTTTATAGCCTTTAGTTAAGCACTTAGTCACTTTCAATACTTGGGAAAAAATCAACTCTGTAATAGACTAGGGAATTACTGATAACAGTAGTGAGACCTACACAAAATCTAACAGGCCAACCACTCTCTAAAATTCTTATCATCAGAGTCCTCCTTTCTAAATCCACTCAGGACATGTGATCTACTGGGCAATTTGACTCACGGTGGGATGTTTTACCCTTGGAATCAGAACACATTTTGAGATTTGAGAAATGATTTCAGCAAAATGACACCACCAGAGTCATGGATAGACATTTGAAAGCATGTTTGCTTTTAAGCCATTTTGTAGAGGCCAGAATCCTACCTAGTATAGAAGAGCATTAATTTATAGTTACTAAACATTACAATGTACTGGAACTGCATTTATTTACAGCTAAAGCTATGGAGCTCTCTCTCTTGCTCTTTCTCTCTCGTTGAAAACTGAATTCAAGTCTCCAGGTAAACAGTGATAATGAAATGTTGCAGGAACTTAGAATAAATTCTTAAATAGTGAACAGCACACAGAAATATGGTGAATTTCTTTCTAGCAAAACGTTTTACAGTTGCATAGGGAAAAATGACTGTACATTAACACAGTGAAGGGAGACATCTGAGCTATCTTCTCCAGGACAGCTGATTAGTACAGGGAAGCACAATCAAGTGAGTGCAGAAAGTAAAGCACAATCATTGCTGTCACCCACAAGTGGCATGAGGCAGCAGCTTGCCACAAACTACCATGAATAAACAGTACCATGGATCAGTAAAAAAGAGATAAAACTGAAAAATCAGGGAGAGTAGATGATGAATGTCTTTAGAGAAAAAAGTATCAAGCAAGGCTAAGGTGGGTGGAAGATACAAGCATCTGGGGGTTAGTGAAGGCTCAGATTAGAAAGGGCACTAAGAACAGACAAACAGAACAAGTGGGAGCAAAACAAAAGAATGAGCATCCTGATTATGTTTTTCTTCCCTACAAGGTGAAAAACAATTGCAGTCGCTTAATGGAAATTCTATAACCTGCTAATATCTAATATAATATTTTTTTTCTATGCCCAACTATGATTACTCCAATCAGAAGATGAATGGTGCCATAATTAGGAGGATTGGAGTGTGGGTAATCTCTCTTAAATTACGCCCTGCAGAGGAGTGAGACAAGCACAGCTAGAGAGGTATTTAAAATCTGCACATTTACTCAGGATAATTGTCCAGCTAGCAGCAAAGACCAATCAAGAACAGGAATGTAGATATTAAATAGCAGTCTGTGGACCCTTTGCAAAACATGACAACAGGAAGTATATTGGCTCTGAATCATCCTACAACATTCTCTTCTAAAACAGACATAGGCCATCAGCAAAATGCTATTGTTCTGTAAAAGGAATAGTAAAAAAAAAAAAAAGAAAGAAAAGAAAAGCTAATATACTTTGCTTTTTGCGGGCTTTTTAAGCTATGGGGAGAATTTACAATGTATTACTTTCTAGAATTATATTAAAATAATTACCAATAAACTACAAGGATGGTCAGAAAAATTTACAATGTCACCTTCCTGCTTCAAACATTTAACAGATTAAATAAAATATAGCACTGCTACCATATATATCAGTATCTAAGGACTGTGGGCAGTTGATCTATTACCACATGAAATCTTCCAATAACTCTCTTGAAGCTGCTGTCCCTGCCACTACTTTCACATCTTATAATGCCATGAGTGCAAAAATAAATATTGACATTACCTGTAAAATTTCTGTTCTGTGCTTTCATAACCTTTTGTATCAAGACCTAATACTCGGATAATTCTTTCTACTTGTCCTAAAACTTTCTTCAGAAAACAATGCCATGCAGGTACAGTAAATAGCATGCCTTCTCTACTCAGATGCTAATGGGAAGTATTCAGAAAAGAGTTTCAACTAAATAAACTATAGAAAAGAATAAAGGGGAGGGGGCAAAGAGAAAAAAGAGCAAAGCTAGTAAGATTAAGATGTAGTGTCACTGCCCACAAGCAAAATCAAGTCACAAACTCTCTATGTATTGGAAGTCCTTATAGGTACAGAACGCTAAAATCAGAAAATGTACAGAAGGAATGTGATCTAATGCACACAACAAATAAGTCAAAAAGGGAGAAAATGAAGAAGTGACAAGAATTGAACTTATAGCAAGAAAGATGGAAGTTCCAATAGGCATTAATGTATCTGCAGACTATTTTTATTTCCAACTTTATTTCCAAATTGTAATTATCAGAAAAATGGAAGCTTTACCCAGTTCTAGCAAATTTAATTGCAATTGTTACACCTCAGAATTAAAAAACAAATACTGAATTAATGCCAATCAGTAGTTTCACCTGACCACTACAAAAATACAGCATCCTGGAGAACGATCACATCTTTGTGAGCTATTTATTGTATGGCAGTCACCCCTCCATTCCAGTCTTATCACAGAATTACAGAATGAGTTGTGTTGGAAGGGATTTTTAAAGGTCATCTAGTCCAACATCCCCACAGTGAGCAGGGACATATTACAGAATCACAGAATGCTAGGGGTTGGAAAGGACCTCAAAAGATCATCGAGTCCAAAGCCCCTGCCAGGGCAGGACCACAGAATCTAAGGTAGGTCACACAGGAACGCATTCAGGCAGGTCTTGAAACTCTCCAGAGAAGCAGACTCTACAGCTTCTCTGTGGAGTCTGTTCCAGTGCTCTGTAACCCTTACAGTAAAGAAGTTGTTCCTCATGTTGAGGTGGAGTTTCTTGTGCTCTAACTTGAATCCATTGTCCCTTGTCATATCACAGGGCACAAGTGAAAAGAGGTTGTCCCTTCCTTCTTGATGCCCAGCCTTCATGTATTTATACAGATTAATTAGATCCCCTCTCAGTCTTCTCTCCAGACTAAAAAGCCCCAGGTCTCAGCCTTTCCTCATAAGGAAAGTGTTCAAGTCCCTTAATCATCCTCATAGCCCTCTGTTGGACTCTCTTAAGTAAATCTCTGTCCCTCTTGAACTGGGGAGCCCAGAACTGGACATGGTATTCCAGGTGTGGCCTCACCAGGGCAGAGTAGAGGCACAGAATAATCTCCCTTACCTACTGGCTGCACTCTTCTTTAATGCAGCCCAGGATGCCACAGGCCTTCTTGGCCACAAGGGCACATTGCTGGCTCATGGTTAACTAATTGTCTCCAAGGTCCTTCTCCACGCTGCTCTTTAGCAGATTGCCTCCTAAGCTATACTGGTGCATTTTGTTATTCTTTCCCAGGTGCAAGACTCTGCACTTGTTCTTGCTGAATCTCATTAGGTTCCTCTTTGCCCAGCTCCCCAGTGTGTCCAAAACTTGCTGAATGGCCACACAGCCTTCAAGTGTGTCAGCCAATTCTCTCAGTTTTCTATCACCAGCAAACACTGAGAAGACACTGTCCCATCATCGAGGTCATTGATAAAGATGTCAAAGAGGACTGGACCCAGCACTGATCCCTAGGGAACTCCACTAGTTACAGGTCTCAAGCTGAACTCAGCACCATTGATCACCACTCTTTGGGCACTATTGTGTAGCCAGTTCTTAATCCATCTCACTGTCCATTCTTCTATCCCACACTTCCTGAGCTTGCTCACAAGGATGTTATAGGAGACTGTGTCAAAAGCCTTGCTAGGGCCAAGGCAGACTACATCCACTAGTCTCCCTGCATCTACCCATGCAGTCCTGATATCACAGAAAGCTATTAGATTAGTCAAGAATGATTTCACTTTGGTAAATCCATGCTGACCACTCCTGATAACCTTCTTCTCTTCCATGTGTTTAGAGATGGCTTCCAGAAGGAGTCGCTCCCTCATTTTTCCAAGGATGGAGGTGAGGCTTACAGGTCTGTAGTTTCCTGGATCTTCCTTATTCCCCTTTTTGAAGACTGGAGTGGCATTGGCTTTCCTCTAGTCCTCAGGCATCTCGCCTGTTGGCCATGATCTTTCAAAAATGCTGGAGAGTGGCAGAGGGACAACATCAGCCAGCTCTCTCAACACTCTTGGGTGCATCTCACCAGGGTTTGTGTATATTCAATTTGCATAACTGATCTCTAACCCAGTTTTCATTGACTAGTGGAGAGTCTCTCCTCCTCCAGGCTTTCTCTCTTACATCCATGGTCTGCAGTTCACAGGGGCTCATCTTTGGAATAAAGACTGAAGCAAACAGCAACTCTGCCTTCTCCCTGCCTTCACTCACCGAGAGGAGCTGCTTCGGAGCCTGTTGGCAAAAATCAGAGCAGCAGATCTTGGTGTACGGGGGGTTTCCCAAGGTCTTCCTGAGGAAGTGAGACACTAGGGGAGCGGAGTACCCATCCAGAGCCAGCAGCTCTCCCGAGTGATGCTAACAAGACCTGGGCATTGCCAGGGCACCAGTGACCCCACCCAGGCCCTTAATAAAAATCCTCAGGGAGAGCAGCAACTAGTCCTGTGCACAGAGCACAGAGCAAGCAAAGAGCCTGTGCACTTAAGCCTCCGTGTGGTGTAGTAGGGTGTGGGAAGGGTAGAGAATGCAGGGAAGAACTGAAGCTCTGCCAGTTGACAGGCGAGTCTCACAGATGGTCATTTCCCTTTTGGTAGGAGCACAGTTATGGTCTCTGTCAGGTAGAAGGTCATGATCCCGAAACTTGCCCAAATGGATGTGGTAACCCAGAAGGGTTCCCACGGAAACATACAGCTGTCCAGATCACAGGCTGCAGGGAGTGCCAGAGCTTGTCGCTGGTAATGGGTAGTGGCTATGAGAACTGCTGTGTGCGGTGCAGACAAGTGGGCGATGTGCTCAGCATGGTGGCAGAGCTCAGAGAAGTAGAAAGGCTAAGAAGCATCAGGGAAGGAGAACAAGAGATAGATGGTGGAGTCAGGCTCTGCCTTCTTTGAAACAGAAACGGGAACACCCACTGGAAAGTACCCTGGATCAGTGAGCCCCAGTATCCCTCCCTTGTCAGATCAAAGTCAAAAGCCTAAAAAATAAAAATCAGAAGAATGAATGGAGACAAATTCATCTTTGAGGTGGCTGGTTAACTCCCTCCTTGCCTACCTGCCCCCTTCAGGAGCCTCTGTACAACAGGTACGAGGCTCTGGATGAGGAAGGAGAGCCAAATGAGAATGTGGACAACAGGCATTCTGCACCAGAGCCGATTAACTGATCAGGTATTCCACCTCCCATATCACAACCACATCCATAAGGAAGAAAAGAAGGGTTATGGCAGGTGACTCCCTTCCGAAGGGAACTGAGGGTCTAATATGCCAGGCAGGCCCTCAGCAGAGGGAGGTACGCTGTCTCCGTGGAGCACGAGTTAGGGCCATAACTAGGAAATTTCCTAGTCTGGTAATGTCCTCAGACTACTACTTGTTAGTGGTCTTCCATGTAGGTGGAAATGAAACTGCAACCTGTAGTCCAAGAGCCATTAAAAGAGAGTTCAGGGTCCTAGAACGGTCAGTGAGGGAATCTGGGGCACAGGTTATATTTTCATCTTTCCTTCCAGTCATGGGCAGTCACACTGGGAGTTTAAGGCAAATCCAGTCTATTAATATGTAGCTCCATGGCTAGTGTCACCACCACAACTTCCTACACAGCATCAGGCTTGCTAGCCTCAAATCTCTCTGGCATGTTGACTGCACCACTCAGCTTGGCGTCACCTGCAGACTTGATGAGGGTGTACTTGATCCCACTGTCTATATTATTGATCAAGATATTAAACAGTACTGGTCCCAGCACGGACCCCTGAAGGACCACTTGTCAACCATCTCCATTTAGATGTCTAGCCACTGACCACTACTACCCTCTGAACGTGATCATCCAGCCAATTCCTTATCCATCAAACCTGTATCCTTCCAACTCAGAGAGAAGGACCTTGTGGATGTGTCAAAGGCCTTGCAGAAGTCCAGAGAGATGACATCCATTGCTCTTCCCTTGTTCACTGATATAGTGACTCCATTGCAGAAAGTCACTTGCTCGGTCAGGCAGGACTTGCCCTTGGTGAAGCCACGCTGGCTGTCTCGAATCACCACCCTGTCCCTCATGTGCCTTAACAAAACTTCTAGGAAGATCTGTTCCATAATGTTCTCAGGCACAGAGAGATGGCTGAGAGGTTGGTAGTTCCCAGGGTCTTCCTTTCTACCCTTCTTCCCTTCTGTCCCTCGGGACTTTACTTGACTGCCCTGACGTTCCAAGTCTCATGGAGAGTGGCTTGACAACTACCTCAGTTTCCCTTCCTCTTCCTAATTTCTAAAAACACTCTTGCATCATTCCATTCTACTCTTGCACCATTCCACTGATTGCTACTTGATAGCTAAACCATATACCACCAATAACTTGCCTAAAGATTAATACTACCCTAAAGATTAATATTCTCATGTTTATATCCATGATAAATGTAAGTGTAATAAACAGGGTTGTTCCATGAAGGAAATACACACACAAGCAAACACACATATACATGTATGTATACATCTATATATATTTCAGTTCAGTTTAAAAGGGCATAGAAAAGCTCAATTGCATGTTAAAGGGTACAAACTGAGACAACCAAGCACCTTCTCTATTTTCTTAATAAATATTACAGAAGTTCATTACACCCTTCTCTATAGGAAAGACCTTTCTCAAAGTAATAGCACATTTTATCCCTGGAACCTGGAGTTTTGTTTTAAGTTCTGGCACTGCCACTCACATATGTACTCTAGCACATTATGCCACTTTTTTTGGCTGATTCCATCGATCTGCAAAATGGTATAACAAATACCTGTGGTACAGCTAATTGGAACACTAATAGGGCAAGACAGAGAAAACATATGAAAAGCCTTATCTAGGAATGTCGTGGGCAGCCAGTTGCAAGAAGAGGTGCAATGGCAGAAGTAAGGCTGGCTAGTCTCAGAAGTATTACCTCTGTTACAGCCAAAGGAAGTTAATTATACGAGGATAGCTTAGAGGAATGCACTTTTGAAAGAACATACACTGCATAACACATACTTATCTTCTACTGAAAGATGAACAGGAAACAAAATAGATTTTACAGCAACTGTGCTGTAAAAGTATATTGTACAGCTAGTGTAAAGCATAAAAGATAATAGCTAGTGTGTAGTATAAAGCACAATAACAGGACAGAAGGCCCCATCAGAGTATCAGATAAGAATGGGTAGTATTTTTGAAGCTTTCTAGCTACTATTCACTTTGAAGTCTAGCAGTACCAAAGGGTAATAAAAGGAAGCAGAGATGTAATTCATATTACTAGATCTCTCATACACTTCAAGAATGACTTGAAGAGTTTTAAAAATAATGTAGCATACTCTGTATGTTTTAAAGTGTGTTTTACCAGATAAAATAAAAATAACTCATATAAATCCACCAAAGAAACACAGATTACTGTCACATTTGTATAAAACACTTGAAAGGAAAAGTCATTTCAGAATGAAAATCTTACTTTAGTATTTCAATATTTCTGTTATTTTTTCTTTAAAACTCTTCTCAGAGATTTTACAGAATGCAATGCTTTTATCTCAAGATAATCCTTTACAATGGAAAAAAGTTCCATATTTTCTCTGAAAGAAATTATTCAGAAGCTCTTAAGTGCTAGAAGTTAATTTTTACTTTTTAGAAGTCCATTTAACATTAATATTCAGTGTATCTCAAATATGTATATATTAATAGAAATTAATACAGGGAATTTATCAAATTTTATTGCACTCAAAATACAGAGTTCAAAAAGTTAGAATAATTTGCTGTTTAAGATTCTGTTGCTAGACAGATGTACTTCTAAGTAAATGGTTCCTAGATTGCAAAAGGGTAGATTCATCACTTTATGATTTAGTTTTATGTCCTTTTATTTTAATTTATTTTCATGTCTCTTTTACTGAGTATCACACTTTGGAGTTATTCAAATGAGTTACATAAATTTAACTACACAGCAACGCTCACAACAAGAAGTTATTTTGAATGCCTTGAAATAATCAAAAGAATCACTCACTTATGATTCTTCAGTGCTGGGTTTTCCAGTGAATTTTTCCTTTTATTGTTTCCATTATTTGATCTCCATTCTACGAACTTCTATTTGCTACTTCCACATTTTAGAACTAGTCCCAAGAATAATCATTGCTCAAGTAATAAAAATTGTCAGTTGTCCTTTTAGTTTGGTAATTTATATGATTTTTAGATTTACCAATTTTCTTTCAGCTACTTGGACTGTCAGTGTCCAGTTGAGTTTTCACTAGGCAGGAAAACTACGTCTCATCCAGTCTGTCATTGCAAATCTATTTCTACCCAAAAAGCTGAGTATTAGAGAATAGCAGTGGAATGTCCTTTACACTTTGCCTCCACCAAGCTTTTTTGAACTGCTTGTCTCAGACGTCAGTTCTCACTCCCGTGCTTTGAAATAAGCCTGAAGAGAACAAAATAGTATATCCCTGGCCATGTCCTCTTACCACATACTGTTGTTTCCAGCTGTAATTTCTTCTGACTTTGGAATTTTGGATGTTACTGAACAGTGTCCAATTCTCAAGCCACCTCCATTATTGACTGACTTTGTGAGTTTATGTGAACACAGTGCTCCTTCTGTACATTTGTTGGAAGCACAATTCAATTTCCTATCATTTTTTTCTACAGTGAAAGGAAATAAAGTGCATCTTTTCCATGACAGGTGTATTCTCAGCACATGAAATACCGTCACTACGCAGCCTGGTAGGCTCAGGAGTCTGGCTTATCTGCAGAACATTTCAAGTTCCAGGAATGAAAGCATTTTTGCTCAAATTCCATATTTCCAATCTGCCAGTATTCATCTGGAAGCAAATTTGTTTAGGGGCTACATAAAAATTGCATCAGAAAATCATACTTATTTCAAAGCTTTTATAGCAAATTCTAATTTACTTTCCCAGCGCATGCAGAAGTTCAACAAGTAGATGTGGTTACTTTGTATTATCAGAAAAAGGAAACTACTGATGCTGACCAAGGAATATGGGCTAGCATAGTCTTTGCTTAGGTAAACTTTCTGAGGGCAAGGTTTCCTGATTAACAGCCTATACTTATTTTTGCTGAAAATATTTTACATCTTACTGCATTAAAAACAGAAGACAAACAGTGAAATACTCATATCATTACATCTTTTACAAGGAATATGGCCATCTGCAAGCCGAAGATATGCAGAAAGCCACAGATAATATAATAGTACTAGCTTTTAAAATTATTATTTGGGAAAATTAACAAAACTGATTCATGTCACTGGCAAATCGTAACACAGGCAAATTATGATGCAGGAATGGAATGAAACCAGTCAAATTTAAAGAACAAGTAAGAAATATTTTTAGTGCCTAATGGCACATTGAGATTTGGGACATTTTTTCACCTCAATAGCAACAACCAGTTCTATTCAACACAAATTGAAAGAGGACATCAGAACACTTTAACCATCGTGTATGGCTTTGCTCTACGAACAGTATTGAAGGCATCAGGATCTTAATTCAGAGTCCTCTGAATGCCTGTGATAAAGAGAAGCAGGATGAATTTGTAATTAAAGAGATACCAATTTAAATAAAATAATCCATTTCCTAGGTGATATATTACTATGGGTTTGTCCTTTTTAATAACAAAGGATTTACGATCAGTCTGGCATCTAGGTCTCAGCAGTATATTGCAGATAGGTCCAGGTCTTCAAGGACAAACCCTACAACTGACCATAAAATCAAATCCTTGTAATTAAGGTTGTAATTGTGATGGTGGGTAGTGTAATAGAAACTATTTTTTCCTAGTGGAAAGCCTCATTATCATAGTGTTTACCTGGACAATGCTAAGTAGATTCTGTAAAAAAATTATGGAGCCATGTTTGAGCCACATTGATCCTATGAATAATTCAACATGACAAGTTATAGATTACAATTTATAGGGATGAACTTATCACATGATTTTCTATATATCACATTATTCACATGTGATGACGTCCTGTCTTCTGCCAATCTTTAAGGAAAAAAGGAAAGGTTTAAGAAAATTGATACAACCATAGCAGTTGATAGAAAAAATCATACAGTTGCCTAGTAATGCAGGAGACACAGTCCCAGATCATAGAGTGAGACATTTGGATCCTACCAATAGAAATTTCTATGACTTTGGTCTTGTATGACTCTCATATTACTCTTATCTGTGGTTTCATAGATAAACAGAAAACATTTTCATATCCCTTTTTTAGTTCCAGAGAACAGATGAGAAAAAAAGAAAACATAAAAGAAGAAAGAAATAAAGAAGGAAAAAAGAGTAAAAATAAAAGGAAGGGAAGAAAGGGAAAGAAATAAAGCAAGTGAGAAAATGAGGGGAGGGGAG
>NW_009728132.1:0-7259 GCF_000703405.1 Apaloderma vittatum | reverse complement strand
CAGGTGAGGCCACATCTCGAGTCCTGTGTTCAAGTGTTGGGCCCTTCACTCCAAGAAAGGCCTGGAAGGGCAGCGAAGCTGGTGAAGGATCATGAGCACAAGTCTTGCAGGAGCGGCTGAGGGAACTGAGGCTGTTTAGCCTGGAGAAGAGGAGGCTGAGGGGAGACCTTATGGCCCCTCACAACTACCTGACAGGAGGTTGTAGCAAGGTGGGGGTCTGTCTCTTCTTTCAAGAAACAAGCGATAGGATGAGAGGAAACAGCCTCAAGTTGCATCAGCGGACGTTTAAATTGGACGTTAGGAAGAATTTTTTTAATGAAAGTGTTGTCAGGCATTGGAATGGGTTTTGCCCAGGTTGGTGGTGGAGTCCCCATCCCTGGAGTCCCCATCTGCTGGAGCAGTCTGCTTCTGAAGGTCTGCACCCTATGGAAAGGACTCACCTTGGGGCAGTTTGTGAAGAACTGTCTCTTGTGGGAAGGACTTCTGTTGGAGAGGTCCTGTGAGAGGGACCGTTTGTGAAGCAGGCAGGGGAAGAATGAAGAGTCCTCCCCCTGAGGAAGAGGAAGTGGTAAAGGCAACATCTGATGAGCTGACTGAAACTCCCCTTTTCTGTCTCCCTCTAGCACTTGGGAGGAGGAAGTCAAGGCATTGGGAATAGAGTTAAGCCTGGAAAGAAGGGAGGAGTGGGGCGAAGGTGTTATTTTTAAGATTTGGTTCTATTTCTCATTGCCCTTCTCTGATTTGATTGATAATAAATACGATTAATTTCCCCAAGTCAAGTCTGTATTGTCCATGACGGTAACTGATGAGTGGTCTCCCTGCCCTTTTCTCGACCCATGATCCCCTTCATTGTATTTTCTCTCCCCTCTGCATCTAAGAAGGGAGAGTGATAGAGCATCTGTGATGGGGACTTGGCCTTCAACCAGGGCCAGACCACCACACCCAGTGTTTAAAATACTGTAAGGCATGTTGCTTTTCTGTATGTTAATACCACTTTTCTCTTTTTTACTTGCTTCCCTTTACCCATTTTCTGTGTGTTGCATGGTGATATTTCATGCGTAATGAATTGGCTCCTTGCAAACCTGCAGGAGGCCCCTTCAGTGACTGGATTTGACCTGTCTGGGACTCCTGGCTAAAGCTACAATGAAGCGAAAACTGAGTGATTCAGGCGTATAAACATTTGACATTTTAATTTTCTGTCTCTTGTTTTGTTCCTCTTCTTCTGCCTCTGATTTCTGGCCACACCTTCTTCAGAAACTCCATTCATGCTCCTCTCCAGCAGTTGCTCAGGGTGCCACGACAAGATTTTGGGGTGAAGAGAAGGCAGAGCTCTGTCTTGTTAACAGACTAATGGAAGGTTGTTGGCACATAACCTGGAAGCTGCCTGCTCTGGCAGGGTCAGTGGGTAACTGCAAGAGCAGCTGGCTGAAACCAAGCTGCCTGCTCCCAAGACAGGGTCACCAGGGTGTTACCTGTGGTCCCAGAAGAAGTGTCTAAAGCCTCATCTGAAGATCTTGGCATTGCAGGGCTTGCTCTGAAACATCCTCTCTACACTCCTGTCAGCTGATCTCTGTGAGCACTGGATGTGTGCTTTGGAGAAGCAGAGCAGCAAGAGACATTGAAAGAATTGCTTTTCAATCAGTCACACTGCTATGGACCTGCTAGGACACCTGTGTTAAGGGACAGCAGCCCAGCCAGCCTATGGGCAGAGAGGAAACTGCAGGGGTGGGAGCTCTGTGGTGGACAGAGCGACAAACATGCCAGCTCCACAGTCAGTAACTGCAGGCTTGGCCACACAGCCCAGGAGCAGAGGATCTATTAGAGCTGGCATCATTAGAGAAGTATTAATTGCCCTGGGAGGCATGCAGACAGCGCTGGTAGTTGTGAGTTAGGAGGACTTAGGTATGGTTTGGAGGCAGGCTGAAGACCTTCCGTGAGGGTAGGGATTGGCTTGTTCCCCTAGACATGTGCATAGCAGCACACGTGGTGAAAGCTCACACAGAGCCAGGCTGCACCCACACCACCTACCCAAAGCTCCGCCTCTAAGAAGGAGCATATGCCTGCTCTGGCCCCTTTGTCAAGGGGCAAATCGCTCTGATGCCCACTCTGCTCCTCCTGTGCTTCCTCCAGGTCCTCATGCTCCTCTTCCTCCTGCCTGCTGTGCTTTCAGCCCAGCTGCTTTTCACCTGCAGGACCCAGTACTGCCCACTCTCTGCCAACCTTACTGCCAGGGCCTGGACAGGAAGGAGAGCACCAGCAAGCCTGAGCCAGGGTCTCCTGCAGCAACCATGGATGTTCCTGCAGCAGCTCTAGTTGCCTGCTGGGAATTGCAGCCCTCTGGGAATCCTGCAGGGCAGCTGGAGACCCTCAACATAAAAGCTGAGCTGACGCTGGAGCCATCCTCTCACGGGACATTGTTCAGGAGACTGTGCAGCTAGGTTTGCTTGAAGATCTGATGTAGTGGCAGAGTTTGCCAAGGTGCCATGCCAGAAAGAGCGGAAGAGGCAACCCAGAGAGTAGGAAGTATAAATCAGTAAGAGAAAATGTGAGTTTCTCAGTAATGCCTTTTGTATGAGATAGGATCATCTGCAGTAATGAAAGGCCAGACCTGAAGTATTCTAATTTGCCTGAAAGTGTCCTACTGCATTTGACACCCATCAGACCAGCCTGGTCCCTTCGTGCCTCACTTTTCAGAGGGCTTCCATTCCACAACACACGACAGGAGTATTTCTTTGGAGCAGCCACTCTCCAGGGAACCTGTGTGATCAGGTACCTGACCAAGGGTAAGAAGGCGGCTAAGGAAAACATTGGCCTACTGCTGAATAGTGCAGGAGACCTGGTAACAAATGACACAGAAAAGGCCAAGGTACTGAATGCCTTCACTTCTCAATGTTTACTGGTAATACCAGTTTTCAGTTATCTCAAGGCCTTGACACCCTAGGGAAAGTCTGGAGCAAAGCAAACTTAACCTTAGTAGATTCGTACTAGGTCAGAGACGACTTAAACAAATTGGCCATGTTCAAGTCCCTGGGGATGAGTGCTGAGGGAGCTGGGTGATGTCATTGTAAGGTCACTCTTTTGAATGGTCATGATGACAAGGAGAGGTTCCTGAAGACTGGAAGAGTACGAATGATCCTAATCAAAAAAAGGGGATGGAACAACTAATTCTAGAAATGAGTTTCAAACACACAAAGGGCAAGAAGGTGATCAGCAGTAGCCACTATGATTTATGAAGGGAATAATCATACTTAGCCAATGTGATAGCCAATGCATTTAGCTGGATGCAAGCAATGAGAAACCCAGAAGGGACCCTCAGCTGCAGTGGTGACCTCCAGGCACTGGAGCAGGCAGAAGCTGCTGGTCAACTCACTGCTCAGAAAGGAGGATCTGACCCCACAGTCTGTAAGGAGCAGTTTTCTCTTCCCATCTCTTTCTTGTTGGAAGAGGCTGGGCAAAGAGTCTCAGAACCAGTCAAGCAGACTTAGCATGTTTTAAGTGTTCAGTCACAGAAATGACTCATGGTGAGAGTTAATGAGCCAAGGTCACATTTACTTTTTCTATACTAAGCAACACTCATAATATGCATCAGAAAAAGTTTTTCATTTTACCCATTGTGAGTTTACACAAATTGTCATATTTTTGATAAACATTTTTTCCAGGTGACTTTAAAATTAGTAATATTACATGTCAATTAATATTGAATAATATTAAATGAACAAAACATGGAAGATCAAGGCCATCCTGAGACAAGCTTCTTCCAAGAGACTGGTTAGCATGTAACCCCAATTACAGAATCAAAAATAGAAATGGACTTAGAAATAGAAATGGATTGCAGCCTTGAGTTACTGAAATTAACCACAAAACTTGTACTGGGCAAATTAGAGGCCTCTCTTGGTGCATCTAGATAACATTTTGCCACTCTGGCCCAGTAAAAAAGTATGGCTTGCTGATTGCACTGCAGAAGTGAGAAGCAGGTCTTGTGTAATATGACTGCCTAGAAAATTAATTGCTCCTTCTCTTGCTGGTTTCTCTGGCAGGAGTGACAAAACATGATTTTGGTAAAGCTGAAAAAAGCTTGTATTTTAACCACAGGAAACCTAAACAACCAGGACAATCAGTTAAGCTCCTCTTGAGACAACATGAGAAACTAACAAATTAAACTAACTTCAACCTTTCAAAATTTTCCAAATTTTATTTACTAACAGTCCCAATTACCCTGGAAAGTCCTCTTTCCCAAGTGAAAAAAAACAAATGACGGTATTCTGTATATAATGATTAAGAAAATAAAGGTGAGAAAAAAAAAATTATGTAGGTATGCATGCACCCATCAGGAGTTCTAAGTTAATGTGTGAACTGGGATTTCTGGGATTTCATTAATTGCAGAGCTCAGTCTCTCAACTGCTCTGAGGTGATCTAACTACAGGTTTCCGAAAGACTGCAGACTTTGTCTCTGCAATGCTCTACTCAAGCCTTTCCTTTGATTTTTCTGTAATCTATTACTATTTCATGGCTGGTTTTTTTTTCATTTAAATTGCTGTTTTGTTTTTCCTTCTTCCTCTTGTTGAAGATATTTTGTTGTTTAGTTATTATATCAGAGAAACAATTTCACAATAAACGGTTTTATATCCTCTTGTATTCATTTTTTTTGCTAGATAAACATATATTTCCTTTACATTAGAAATGATTAAACATATGTGGTCCTGTATAGCATGTGCAGATCTTTGATTCAGTTGTAATACGTACATTTTTATACTGTCAGTGTTTTACCATCAGTTATTGCACAAATGGGTATTCTGGTTCCTAGCTTCCTACCTGCATTTTGCTGATGCTGCAGACTTCAGGGTTGTTGGCATAAAGTATGTAACTAGAATGATTTCATGCTAGATTCTCTGATATTGCTACTTTTAGAAAGCAGGGCAAAAAATTATTCAAGTATCATGGAAGCAAAATATTTAATGTCTCATAGGCCTCTGCCTGGCTCCCTAGTTAAGACACAATTGCAGCTAACAGTCTTTCAGTTCAGCAAGGTTTAATTATGAAGTGATGGATTATTCATTAAAGGAGTGGATTATTTGTAAAAGGATGAGCTATATAGAGAGCCTCCTTATCTTAAGGATTTAAATTGCTGTTGTTACCTACCACATTGTGTTTATCTGACTCAGATTTGGTGAAGAAAGAGGTAGATATATCAACTGTGTAACTGCGCCATTTGGGCAGAGTTCATATTAGCAGGGATGATTACTCTGCTTCTCTTAATTCCTTCCTATAGTGATAGTAACAAACCGCTTCTGTTCTGACCTGATCTAAATTGTATTCCGGTTCCTTCTGTGACAAATTAATTCCAGTGTAGGACCATGGAGCTAAAGCTCCTTTCAGTATTATTAACATGCACATTGGATTCTTGTCCTTACTTCACTCCTTCTTTGTCATCAAGCTTTTAACATTTACTCATATATAACCATATATTTTTTTTGTGATATGGTGCGATTTTGTCAACTTTCTGTGAAATTGGCAGTGCTTCTGTTATTTCTGAATTTTCTTTCAATAATGTTTTTGCTGTATATTAATTATCTTTGTGGATTTCTCTTTTTTTTATAGCAGGGATTCTAGGATCAGCAGAACATATTTCAGTGAGTCATCTGTTTTTCACAAAATCTATCTCTGTACACCACCTTCATAAAAGTTCCCTGTATGTTATTCCCAAGCAGTGACAGAATTATGGGATCAGAAGACATGACTTTTTCAGGCACTCCTATGGGAAATCCAATGTATTGTGTTAGCTTTGAGTAACATACATGGACTGATGTCTTCCAGTACTACCTAAGTGAAAGAGGTGAGGAGGTGAGTAGAGAAATGTATCTCTGTTTCTGTATCTCTGCAAGAAAGGCCCAACAGCAAATGGCTTAATAGAACTTAATAAAAGCTGGTTTAATAAAAAAGAATAAAAAGGGTAATATAGAGAGTGAGTAAATCTTGTTTCCCTTCAGATGCAGAGTACCCTGCTGCTGTACACCATCAGGGGGACTCCTGATGGATTTCACTCACAGCATGCTGTGCAGATTCTGTCCTTCCTCCCATGATGTGGAGTAACAAACAGGAACATGCATCTTCTGACAGGTTGCAATACTATCTCTGTCATAATATTACCAGCACACGGCACAGGGCAGCACGGGTCACTCCTGCAGGCTACATCTACTCAAGGGAACACCTGGGGCTTAAGTACGAGGCCAGATAGACATGGCTTGCTCAAGATCACAGACCCCTCAATGCCTTCTAACTCAACGCCTTCTATACTGCTGTGTAACCAGATGGTAGTGCTGTAACAAATGCAGACGAGCTCTATTCACGAGGGCATGTAGCAATAGGATAAGGGGGAATGGTTTTAAACTAGAGCAGGGTAGATTTACATTAGATGTTAGAAAAAAGTTTTTTACTGTGAGAGTGGTTAAACACTGGACCAGGTTGCCCAGAGAGGTGGTGGAGGCTCCATCCCTGGAGAAATTCAAGGCCAGGCTTGAAAGGTTTCTGAGCTACCTGATCTAAAGATGGCCCTGCTCACTGCAAGTGGGTTGGACTAGTCACAAGCTGTGTTCCCCAAGGCTTAGTTTTGAGGCCAGTCTGTTTAACATTTTTATCAATGATCTGAATGTGGTGATTGAGTGCACTCTTAGTAAGTTTGCAATTCCACGCCAAGCTGGGTGGAATTGATCTCCTTGAGAGTTCTGGTCAGCAGCTGGCTGAACATGAGCCAGCTGTGTGCCCAGGGGGCTGAGAAGGCAAAGAGGATTGCGGCCTGCACCAGGAATGATGTGGCCAGCAGGACTGGGGCAGGGATTTTACCCATGTACTCGGCACTGGTGAGGCTATATCTTGAGTCCTGTGTTCAGTGTTGGGCCCTTCACTCCAAGAAAGGCCTCAAGGTGCCAGAGCGTGTCCAGAGAAGGGGAACGAAGCTGATGAAGGGTCACGAGCACAAGTCTTTGTGAGGAGCAGCTGAGGGAACTGGGGCTGTTTAGCCTGGAGAAGAGGAGGCTGAGGGGAGACCTTATGGCCCCCCACAACTACCTCACTGTAGTGAGGTGGGAGTCCGTCTCTTCTCCCAAGGAACAAGTGATAGGATGAAAGGAAACAGCCTCAAGTTGCATCAGGGGAGGTTTAGATTGGATACTAGGAAGGACTTTTTTACCAAAAGTGTTGTTGGACATTGGAATGGGCTGCCCGGGGTGGTAGTGGTGGAATTCCCATCCCTGGAGGTATTT
>NW_009728131.1:0-1279 GCF_000703405.1 Apaloderma vittatum | reverse complement strand
TATTAATATTTCAAGGACATTCCATCCATAACGATTCATATAATTATTTAAGAATTGAGGAGTATTAACTGACAACTAATTCATTTTAGTCACATTTACATTGATTGATTGACTTATTAATATTTCAAGGACATTCCATCCATAACGATTCATATAATTATTTAAGAATTGAGGAGTATTAACTGACAACTAATTCATTTTAGTCACATTTACATTGATTGATTGACTTAACCAAACTTAAAATTGCAAATGTATCCGATAACAATTGCCATAATATTAGAGCATTGATTTGAAAGAATTATTGCTCGAGTTTCTCTTCTGAATTAGTTATCATTTATGTTAGTAATGAATATGAAGTAAACTAATTTTTGTGTTAATAAAAATTAGTATTATTATTTTTATGTCAATATCAATTCCTATGAATTTTTAGTATGGAGATTAAATATAGTAAGGATTCAAGTAAGGAGGTTAGATCTACCCATACTAGCCTTCCCGCTAGTGTAACGGGTAGACCTGATCTCCTAAACAGTGGGTGAGAGGAGTGTGTTTGCTGCCCGCCCCTCCAATGAATTCACTGAACTCTTCATGTATTTTGCCTCGTCCAGGCTACAATGACCATTTCACAAGTCCTCTTTTCTGCAGACTGTCTAGGAAAGGACCCTTCCCACTGTCTCAGATTTTCGCCCCCTTGTTCTTTGTTCTTTCAAATGACTCTCACGCAGGCTGCAGCTTCAAACTTCATACACTAAAATGAACCTGTATTACAAAAGTGTAATTATCTCCTTAGACAACTCTATAATTATGTTTATATGCAGCTTTTTCTATCTGCATACTTAAAACATTTCTCATCAGGTTAACTGTTGCAGAAAGGCAACTTCCTTAGGGGCACCTTGTAATAGGCATATAGTTACAGGGTATCTTTTATTGTACTTGACATATGCTTTAATTCTGTTTCCTTACAAAACTCTCCTGTGTGCAGCCAGCTGTCTAAGGACAAAAGTTGGGAGACGGCGCAATGGGCTGTAACATCCAGATGCAGAGAGGAGTGTCTGATGGAAGCCTGATGTAAGAACAGTGATAGAAGTCCCAGGGGGATAAAGTCAGAAGTGGTGGGGTTGGGGAAGGGAGGAGCAAGCTTGTCCATACAGTGATGGACATGAAGGGACTGCTTTACCTGCTGGTCCAGATCTTCTGAGGAGACATTGTGAAGAATCATCGCTTGGAGAATGCTGATCTAACCTCTTTTAAAAGCTAAAAAATAATAATATAGTCCCTTTAC
>NW_009728130.1:105875-114467 GCF_000703405.1 Apaloderma vittatum | reverse complement strand
AATAATTATAATTATAATAATAAAAAGCATCTGGAACCAGCTCAGAAGATTTCTAATGCTTTTCAGCTTGACTGACTTGGAGTGCATTGACCACACCATTTATATTTTCTTCAGGTACCTGGAAGAAAACAGAAAGAAAGGTCATGCTCTAACAACAGCCAGGCAGGGACGACAAGGAAAGGAGAGGCAGGAGATGAAGCCAGAACAGTCCCAAGGAGGCAGGTGCTCTGCTGTCGGACACCTGAACTCCGCTGAGGAAGGACTCCATCTGCACGAGACACCCTCCATTTCAAAAGCGTTAATCCACAGCACCCGTGGCACCAAGGGGAGGTGGGGTCTGGCTGGTTTGCTGTCTGGGGGGTTAGGGGAAGGAACTGCTTTAGGGATCTCCTTTCCTTCTCCTCTTCCTCTGCCCTCCTTGGGTTGGTGACGCACCTGTACGCCAGGAGCTCACTCATGCAAGGTTCCTGATGGACTGATGCGGCTGCCTGGGGTATCCTGCAGGTTTGGGACCCGTAAGTGTGGGTGGGGGGACGTGCTGGGTGACAGGGGAACATGTCCATCAAAAGAAGAGAACTGCCAGTCTGCTTGTGGCCCAGGGTTCCAGATGGTGCAGAGCAGCACCTGAGCTTTCTTGTCCGCTCTTGTGATGAGACTTAACCACACAAGTCCAGGCACAAAGTGATCAGTGGGTGTCTTCTTGCACTTACTGCAAGAAAAAACCCTTGTAACAGAAGATGCAAAAGATCACAGCGCGGCTGTCATCGGTAGAAAAGAACCTCACAAGTAAAGTTACATGAGACAGGAAAGAGGCATCTGACCGTTAGATAAACCCAGAGATGACACTCAGGGGACAGGCAGCTAAGAGCTCCTGGAAAGTGGACTGAGGAAAAAATCAATGATCTGTGAGCTGCTGCAAGAAGCCAAAAATAACTCACATTAAGTAAGCTGAGGAAGAAACTGTCTTCTTTGTGAGGAATTTGAGTCCTAGGCCAGGAGTACAATACCTGGATTCACTGGACACCCTCCAGAGCTCAGACACTGGAAATACAACTGGACTGTGATTTTCTGCAGGGCTTTTAACACAATTGAGGAAAAAACCCATGAGAAATAACAAGAAAATTGTTCAATTTCCCAATGGGAAGATGGAATAGGAGTGGCTACCTCTGACGATGTGTGAATGAAAGCCTCTCTACCCCTTAGAAAAAACCCCACGGCAGGGCAGCTGGTGCTGTTCACTTGTCAGCATCTACCACGAAGGGAAAAGCAAAGCTCCGAACTGCATCCCAGACACAGCTTCAGCCTCATGGCATGCAAAATGCTGGTGAAGAAGAGCAAGATACCTCTGAGCATCGGGCAGCGAGAGCAGAGCACCTGGAAAAGGGACTCTTCTGCCTTGTTCTCTCTAGAGGGAGCTGGAAACCAGGGCTCTCTCCAGCCCGACCTTATGTCACCCTGGGGACACACCAGAGACCTGGAGTTCCCATCTCAGCACTGTCTCCTAAAGGGATTTCTCCTCAAGCACAGGTCCTGATCTCCTGGGCTAACTTACAGCTACAGCACTGCAGGAAGACCTTAGTACTAATACCCAGGTCAAATACATAATTAAGCAACAAAATTCACTTCAAGATGCACCGGAGAAGAAAGATCAGGTCAAAGGGAACCACAAGCTTTTATAAGCCACTCCAAATTATTGACAGCAAGTACCGAACAACCTCAAATAAAGAAAGGGAGGACGTGGAGAAAGGATCCAAGATGCACTGAAGACCTTGAGAAATGTCACTGGAAGTCAAGGTGTTGGGGCAGCAGAGTTAGGGAAAGCATGATGAAATCTAGGTCGGAGTCTGGGCCAACAAAACCAACCCAGAACCAGCACACAGCGCAGCCCCCGAGCCTGGGGCAAGGTCAAGCCAAGGAAGGCTTGAAATGCACCTTCCACAGGGTGGAAGGATTTGGCAGCTGGAATAGCACCATCCAGATGAAAAAGCTTTTAAAATCCTGCAAAAAGAAAAGTGCAAGCAGCGAGGAAAATGCTAAAATACTGATTTGAGTAATGAAGACGTGCAGACCTTAGCCCAAACAATCCCCTCGGAGGCACAGACCCACCAGGCTCAGATGTAGCAGGATGAGACACTTTTAAAAGGCGGAGCTGCCTGCAAAGTCATCACAATTGCACAGCACACGTTTTAACCGAAAGGCCTATTTTAATCGTTGGGGCTCAGCTCTCCAGATGTTGCTTGACAACTAGAAGCACTCTGCACCTTGTGCTCCACGCAGAACGCCTGCACCTGGGGCCACCACAACCGGGAGGAATGTGAGGCAAAGCTAACAGTATTGATTTTAAAATGGTGTTTTATTAGCTTATCTTATCAGCACAGTTAATATTAAAGAAAATAAGACAAACATACATAACACTTTGACCTTTGCTATCTGGAATAATATTTACTTTTACTCTTTACACACATGACCTACAGGCTGCAAATGGTTCACACCAACTGTGAAAAACCAAAGTGATTAGCTGGAAAATAGCTGCCTTGAACTCACTGGAGCTTTTACAGATCAAAAGTAGGGCCTGAGCAGTGTATTTACAGTGACGAAAGGAGAAGTATAGTGCATTTAAGAAAAAAAACCAACACAAAAAGCACAAAGCAGCTAAGTTTTGTCAGCTTTGTTAGCCCATGGGCTACTGACTCCTTCCCTCAGGACTTGGGGAACGGGCTCCAAGTCAAATGCTGTCCCGTGTGCGGCTTTGAGCATAAGTTTTCCCTTCTCACAGAAATTCCTCAGTTGTGAGGGTGACTTATACAGCCAAGTGAAGAGAAAGGTCCGCCTAGAAGGCAAAATATCTGAGACAAGGCAGGGACAGTAGAGCTCATCGGGACTTCCAGCTGGGTCACAATAAGCCAAGGTTACGGCCACGCAGGTACCAAGGGATGAAGGCAGGGGCCTGCTATCGGGACACTCTCCAAAACGCTTCTTCCCCCACACAAAGAGAACCTCCTCATAGTCTGAAGGCTCCGACTACATTTGCAGGAAAACAGAGATGGTTTGTGGCTGTTTCCCATAAAAGATAGTGACAGGGTGGAAGAGCCTGCTTAGGGAGGTCGTGAGATCTTTGTCGCTGCAGGTCTTTAAGGACTGAGGCCAGCTTTTTGTAAGAATTACACTCCAAAAAGTGGCTTTGTCTTGGGGTAAGGCTGAGCTTCTGACCCAGAGCAGTGACAGCCAGGAGGCTGGAGTGAGGTATGTGCTGGCCTAGGTCAGAGCAAAGGCACTCCCATGAACTCTCCAGATGGGAAACTACATTCTCATCCTGAGTTTTCTCCCGGGGAAAAGATCTCCCCTATTCCAGAGAAGCTGTCCTGATACTCACCAATGCGTGATCAAACTTAAAAGTACTGATGTAGTAGGCTGGGATGTCGGCTGCGGCCAAAGGCTCAGAAATCTGAGCGACAATTCCACACTCATCTGTGGGGGAGATGAAAAAATCGATCACTGTCTGAATGACACCCATCGGTCTCACAGAACTCCCGGTCTCACCAGCTCGACACCTATCCAGGGAGGAGTTTTGTCTTCACAAACTCCAATCAGAAGGGATCTCTGTAGTAAAATGTGTTCTTCTCACAGAATCAGGCTCTTCGGGCCACCACGATACATTGCATATTTGATTTTATTGCCTTCTTTTTGTTACAAAGAAATGTAAACGCCCTAAAGGCACAAAACAGCCGGAAGGATTTTCAGAGGTCCAAAGAAAGGCAATTAATGACGTTCAGGAAGGAAGCACCAAAACCATTCTCAACCCTTTACATCCATTCTTCTCTTTAGCTGTTGCTTTTAAACACTTTGCCCTGCCTCTCTGACAGAGGAGATGCTGACCCGCTGGTTGGCCTTGACATGTGGTTCCTAGACCACAGCCCACCAGAGCCCCTGAGACAGGATTCCACACCAGTTCAACTGGTTCACCTGTCCTGTTCATGGCTGAGCAACGGTATGTTGGTTCCAGATGAAATCTGGGTTTCACTGATCCAAACTGAAAACAAATTAAAGCTAACGCATTTAAACATTGCATATATGACACATGACATGCCATTTCTACAGATTTTGCCTCTAAGGTGTGTGAAAATTTCCTTCTCGCTACTTTTGGTTGTCTGGTGTAGAAGTTGCAATTAAATATAAAAATTCGCCAAGCATTTTTCAGAAATGTTCCTCGGGCCTGTGTTTTGTAACTCTTTCCGAGACCATGGGAAGCAGCCTTTGTTGTAGTATTCGGATTGGACACCTTAAAACTACAGGCAACATAAAAATAACAAAACCACTGCTGCAGACACGAAGCATTTCCTCTGGGCTACTTGGGTCCAACATTCTTTTGAGTCGAGAAAATGACTGCAGCCTGGCTGTAAACCAGTCCATGAACAGGACTCCCACTTGGACTGCTATAAATCCGCGCTGAATTTACTAAAGCCACGGAGTTGCCCAAGGACTGGAGTATGACCGTGCCTTCTGATTTCAGTAATCTACAATGGATTGCCATGCCATCTTTTTTCCCCCTTTTCCCCTTTAAACAGAGACCCAGCTGCAGCTCCCTCCAAAGTCCAGCAGATGAACGCAATTTAGATGGAGCTGTCAAGCCTGTAGCACTTCCAGAGGTATATTTAGAAGCCTGACTTATTAGGTAGGAGTTAGACTCCTCCCGTTTGAAAACCTCAGCTTGCAAAGTCATGTTAGGCTGCTGGCTCTTAAAAAGCCTCAGCCTCAAATGGATTTTTCCATCATCCTTGAAGGCCCTGCCCGAGGCAACTGACTCCCTGTGCACCAACTGATCCCCCAAATGTTCACCTACCAAAGCCAAGAGGCTGCCCACCAATCCGCACCATCTTCCAGAGTTCGCCAGATGCACTTGTAAACAACAAATTATTAGGAAATCTGTAAAAACAAAGGAACACCAAACGTGGCAATTAAAACACAGCGGTGTGTCAGATTCTGCCGGCGGGGATGCTGCTGCTCCTGTATTCGAGTGCTGCTCGAAGCCAATAACAGCAGCGGCAGCGTCTCCGTGCAACTGAGAAAACTCAAGGCAGGCAGGACAGATGCACCTGCCTGCCCCTCCAGATGTCCTATGGTAAATCAGCAGCTGATGCTGGAGGGATGCCCAGGCACCCAGAGTGCCATGGAAAAAGATTTCGAAGAAACAGGCCATGCCTCAGCTTTACAAACGTCAAGACTGTTAACCTGCAGGCTTGATTTGAACCACATTCAGAAACACCTAGGGACAGAGCGTGCTTCCATACCTGCTCTCTTAGGGACGTGAATGGTGACCACTGCTTTTCTCTCTGAGCATCGTCAGTGCTTCCTTCCACACCATCCCTGGGATCCCTGCAGAGATCCCCATTTCTTAGCAGGGCAAAGATGACCAGGGGCTAAGAGACTTGCCCAAGGTCAAGCAGGCAGTCCGTGACAGCACCAGGCTGCCACTCCAACTTTCTAGCCTCTCTTGAAGGCAGACAGAGGTTTAGTCCAATTACGGTCAAAGAAACTTTCAAGGGGGCAATTAATAGTTTGCAAAACGAGTCCCCAGGGCAGGCGAGAATCAAACCCTGCACCGTGAGTCAAAAGTGAATCTACGCATCCCATCTCCGTGCAGCATCCTGCCCAGCCTCCAGACCTCAGGGACTTCTGCGATGCACAGCTGCAGAAGCACACACACAAAAAAGAGGCTGATGGCTGCTCCCCAGCTGACTCTCTCCTTGCCAGACAAACGAGTCCTGGGTTCCTGCTGCACAGGGATGACTCAGGACATTATCATCACACCGAGACTCCGCACCACAGAGTGCCATGAGCAACACCAGCGCGGCAGGACAGCATCACTGACGTCCCCACCCTACTTTTGGCCTTTAGCAGCAAAACCTCAACCACGCACACCAGAGGGTTTTGGGTTTTGCTCTTAAAAGCAATAGAATAAAAACGTCAAAGTCACTTTGTTCCAGTATTCCTCTTTCGACAGTGAGACAAGCCTACATTACACTGGCTTGTGATTTCACTGAGGGCTTGGACAGATAGGCCAAAAATTCTGAAACTGGAACTAGCCTGTCAGACTTCACTCAGGAAAGTGACAGTGTGTAGAGGCACAGGACACCCACACACCAACTAACTAATATGGAGGAAAATAAGCTGCTTCTTGCTTCTTTGAGAATGTCCTGAGTGCTTTTTTGAGGTTCAGGAGACTCTAAGACCAAAGCTCACCTCTGCTGTGTCTGGACATCCATGACCAAGGAGATGTAACCCTCAATGAGAGAAAAGGAGAAAAAGCGAATATGTCCAGAGTCTTCGTTGCCCACCACCGAGTCTTTTACTCTGAAGAAACAGAAGAGAACAGCATTACCTGTGGCTAGAAGTGCAAAGGAAAGCTTTTTAAGCAGATATAGCCTGTGAAACCAGAAATGTTCACACACTGACTCAGGGAAGGGACGCTCAGTCCTGTCACACTGCACTGCTTTTCATTTTTTTGATTTTACAGAGGAAAAGAATGCCAGTCCCCACAACCAACAAAGCTCCCATCCCTGCCCTAAGGTCCTCCTGCAGGAGGCTGCAGGTCAGGAGCCATGGGCACTGGGCAGTTCAGCTTTCCAAAGTCAGTGGATGTCTTTGGGCACCCTCAAATCTCCTGTTTGGCTTCCACCCCCTTGACAACTCCCTTAAGCCTGTGAAACCTCCCTCCCGAAGCGCAGAGCTCTGCAGCAGCGTAAGGCCACAGCAGATCCCTGGGCATCCTGGGGTGTGAGTTTGCGTCACCCCTGCCCCAGGAGGCTGTCTCCCCGCCAGGACCTACCCATTGGAGTAAAACATGACATCCATGAGGAGTGTAGCAACAGTGGGAAGGGTATCTGGGTCCAGGCTGGTGACGCAGAACATATTACTCGGACTGGAAAGGGGATGAATGACAGGCCTCTGAACTGAAAGAGACACACACAGACACACACAACGATGAAGCCACGTCTGCAGCAGGTTCACGTCCCACCAGACGTGTTATCCACACATCTGCAGTGGCCGCAGAGAAAACTGACGGTGTTTGTACGGAAGCTCCTCGTTGTCAAAGCCCTGCTGGCTCTCACACAGGGACCGCGGAGCCTGGGGAGAACCCACTCCTGCGGTGAGATCACCCCGGCACCCTGCCCTGCTCAGCTCTGCTCCTAGGGACTGGCAGGCCATCAGGTGCATCCACATGAGACAAGGGGCAGGCTAAAAGAGGTGCCAACACACGCTGAAAAGCAGAAACAAATTCAGGTTTCCACCATCTGAAAGGCAGGGCTATGGAAGGCACTTCTCTGGCTGTGGTTGCTGGCAGTACACATATACTCTTTTCCCTCCTTCCTGGGGGCCTATTTTGCTATAATATCTACAAAAATTAAAATCCAGCTGCCATGCAGCAGCTTGGCAAACACATTGCAGCTCACGGCTGAGAAGCAGCCGGTGTTTAGGCAGGCAGCTATTAAACAGAGCAGCACAGCAAACTGCATACCTGTGCATAACCAACATGGGTGTCACTGTGCCCTCCCTTTACGCTTTTTGTTTAAGGCTCATTTTCTTAAACAAGATTGTCTATAGCTATCAAGTGACAAGACTGAGTGGCACCTCATAATAACTGATCCGTGTTTTGTTTGGTTATGGGCCCAAAATTACACACAGGCGTGTAGGTAAACATCTGTATTTAAATACATACGTCTCCTGATTGTGCCCTTTGCTTGATGTTTGTTCTTCTAGACTAGAAACATCCTAAGGTTCTGTGCAGTCCTGGGCTAATTGTGGCCTCGACCCTGACTGGTATTGAAGTGTGAAAGTTGAACAACAGTGTTCTCTGTGCATCAATCACTGCAATACTTAAACAAGCTCTTCGTTATAGAAAATTTGCCTTTGAAATGTTGGAACATGGAAATATGGGCTACAGATGACGTTATTTTTGCAGTTGAAACGAACTATACTTTAACCGTCTGTCCTACAATAGGCACGTCTCCTCTAGAGATGTGAAACTACCATTAAAAGGCTCAAATTCAGCAAAGCTCATGCCCACTGCTCTGAAAGTTAAGCACCTACTGAAATCCTTGGCTGAACTGGGACAGACTCACGCATGTGTTGACACAGTTTGTTATCCTACAACAGGACAACCATTCACCAGAAGGCTGAAGGAAGGCAGGAGGCAGACCTTCACCCCCACGTGCCATGGAGACCAACTCCTTGGCAAGCTGAGCCCATGCTGATCCTTACCTAGTTTTGGTTTGACAAATCCATTCGTTATCCCAAGGTCATCGGCAGCCACTGTCTCCCCATTCACTACTCTCAGGATGGTGAATTCAGCAGCCAGCGTGTGCATCACGAAGGGCAGGTCTCGCTCACGTACCTGAAGTTGACAACAGGGTTAGCTCGTGAGGGTGTGCGTGAGAAGTGGGAGCACCCTGTGGAGGGCACGAACTCTCAGGGCACAGAGCGGTGACACATCACTCCTGCAAGCGTGTAAGGATAAGGACAGTCTGGATGTGTGTCTAGAGAAGCGCATTTGGTGACAGGACTGAAAATATCAGTCGAATTAAGCACCACAGT